>NW_026646512.1:0-300000 GCF_949987535.1 Balaenoptera acutorostrata | reverse complement strand
CTAACACTAATGCGTACCCTAATCCTAACCCGTACCCTAAACCGAGCCCTAACCCTAACACTAACCCTAACCCTAACCCTAACCCATACCCTACGCCCTACCCGAACCCCTCCCCGAACCCGTACCCTAAGCCTTACCCTAACCCTCACCCTAACCCTAACCCTAACCCTAAGCTACCCTTGACGGCTTCTGCCTCCAATAGATTTCCTAAGCACTAGTGTTTTAAGGAACAGGTTAAAAAGAGAATCCTAATGTGATTTCGTGATAATGGGTGTGTTCCTTATCTTCTCCTAGTGTCTAAACTCTTCTCCATGACTGGACCCCCAAATAATATTCCTTTACGTGCTAAGGGGTATCTAGAGAGAGGGATAGGTTTAATAACTACCCTCACCCTAACGCGTACCCTAACCCTAACCCCTACCCGAACCCTAACGCGTACCCTAATCCTAACCCGTATCCTAAACCGAGCCCTAACCCTAACACTATCCCTAAACCTAACCCTAACCCATACCCTACGCCCTACCCGAACCCCTCCCCGAACCCATACCCTAAGCCGTACCCTAACCCTCACCCTAACCCTAACCCTAACCCTAACCCTAAGCTACCCTTGACTGCTTCTGCCTCCAATAGATTTCCTAAGCACTAGTGTTTTAAGGAACAGGTTAAAAAGAGAATCCTAATGTGATTTCGTGATAATGGGTGTGTTCCTTATCTTCTCCTAGTGTCTAAACTCTTCTCCATGTCTGGACCCCCAAATAATATTCCTTTACGTGCTAAGGGGTATCTAGAGAGTGTGATAGGTTTAATAACTACCCCCACCCTAACGCGTACCCTAACCCTAACCCCTACCCTAACCCTAACGCGTACCCTAATCCTAACCCGTACCCTAAACCGAGCCCTAACCCTAACACTAACCCTAACCCTAACCCTAACCCATACCCTACGCCCTACCCGAACCCCTCCCCGAACCCGTACCCTAAACCGTACCCTAACCCTCACCCTAACCCTAACCCTAACCCTAAGCTACCCTTGATGGCTTCTGCCTCCAATAGATTTCCTAAGCACTAGTGTTTTAAGGAACATGTTAAAAAGAGAATCCTAATGTGATTTCTTGATAATGGGTGTGTTCCTTATCTTCTCCTTGTGTCTAAACTCTTCTCCATGGCTGGACCCCCAAATAATATTCCTTTTCGTGCTAAGGGGTATCTAGAGAGTGGGATAGGTTTAATAACTTCCCTCACCCTAACGCGTATCCTAACCCTAACCCCTACCCTAACCCTAACGCATACCCTAATCCTAACCCGTACCCTAAACCGAGCCCTAACCCTAACACTAACCCATACCCTACGCCCAACCCGAACCCCTCCCCGAACCCGTACCCTAAGCGGTACCCTAACCCTCACCCTAACCCTAACCCTAACCCTAAGCTACCCTTGACTGCTTCTGCCTCCAATAGATTTCCTAAGCACTAGTGTTTTAAGGAACAGTTTAAAAAGAGAATCACAT
This sequence comes from Balaenoptera acutorostrata, assembly GCF_949987535.1. NCBI lineage: Eukaryota > Metazoa > Chordata > Mammalia > Artiodactyla > Balaenopteridae > Balaenoptera > Balaenoptera acutorostrata. The sequence goes on along the minus strand of NW_026646512.1, from coordinate 298,494 downwards.
TGTGATTTCTTGATAATGGGTGTGTTCCTTATCTTCTCCTCGTGTCTAAACTCTTCTCCATGGCTGGACCCCCAAATAATAGTCCTTTACGTGCTAAGGGGTATCTAGAGAGTGTGATAGGTTTAATAACTACGCCCACCCTAACGCGTACCCTAACCCTAACCCCTACCCTAACCCTAACGCGTACCCTAATCCTAACCCGTACCCTAAACCGAGCCCTAACCCTAACACTAACCCTAACCCTAACCCTAACCCATACCCTACGCCCTACCCGAACCCCTCCCCGAACCCGTACCCTAAGCCATACCCTAACCCTCACCCTAACCCTAACCCTAACCCTAAGCTACCCTTGACTGCTTCTGCCTCCAATAGATTTCCTAAGCACTAGTGTTTTAAGGAACAGGTTAAAAAGAGAATCCTAATGTGATTTCTTGATAATGGGTGTGTTCCTTATCTTCTCCTAGTGTCTAAACTCTTCTGCATGGCTGGACCCCCAAATAATATTCCTTTACGTACTAAGGGGTATCTAGAGAGTGGGATAGGTTTAATAACTACCCTCACCCTAACGCGTACCCTAACCATAACCCCTACCCTAACCCTAGCGCGTACCCTAATCCTAACCCGTACCCTAAACCGAGCCCTAACCCTAACACTAACTCTAACCCTAACCCTAACCCATACCCTACGCCCTACCCGAACCCCTCCCTGAACCCGTACCCTAAACCGTACCCTAACCCTCACCCTAACCCTAACCCTAACCCTAAGCTACCCTTGACGGCTTCTGCCTCCAATAGATTTCCTAAGCACTAGTGTTTTAAGGAACAGGTTAAAAAGAGAATCCTAATGTGATTTCTTGATAATGGGTGTGTTCCTTATCTTCTCCTCGTGTCTAAACTCTTCTCCATGGCTGGACTCCCAAATAATATTCCTTTACGTGCTAAGGGGTATCTAGAGAGTGGGATAGGTTTAATAACTACCCTCACACTAACGCGTACCCTAACCCTAACCCCGACCCGAACCCTAACGCGTACCCTAATCCTAACCCGTACCCTAAACCGAGCCCTAACCCTAACACTAGCCCTAAAACTAACCCTAACCCATACCCTACGCCCTACCCGAACCCCTCCCCGAACCCGTACCCTAAGCCGTACCCTAACCCTCACCCTAACCCTAACACCAACCCTAAGCTACCCTTGACTGCTTCTGCCTCCAATAGATTTCCTAAGCACTAGTGTTTTAAGGAACAGGTTAAAAAGAGAATACTAATGTGATTTCGTGATAATGGGTGTGTTCCTTATCTTCTCCTCGTGTCTAAACTCTTCTCCATGGCTGGACCCCCAAATAATATTCCCTTACGTGCTAAGGGGTATCTAGAGAGTGGGATAGGTTTAATAACTACCCTCACCCTAAAGCGTATCCTAACCCTAACCCCTACCCTAACCCTAACGCATACCCTAATCCTAACCCGTACCCTAAACCGAGCCCTAACCCTAACACTAGCCCTAACCCTAACCCTAACCCATACCCTACGCCCTACCCGAACCCCTCCCCGAACCCGTATCGTAAGCCGTGCCCTAACCCTCACCCTAACCCTAACCCTAACCCTAACCCTAACCCTAACCCTAACCCTAACCCTAACCCTAACCCTAACCCTAACGCGTACCCTAATCCTAACCCGTACCCTAAACCGAGCCCTAACCCTAACACTAACCCTAACACTAACCCTAACCCATAGCGTACGCCCTACCCGAACCCCTCCCCGAACCCGTACCCTAAGCCGTACCCTAACCCTCACCCTAACCCTAACCCTAACCCTAAGCTACCCTTGACTGCTTCTGCCTCCAATAGATTTCCTAAGCACTACTGTTTTAAGGAACAGGTTAAAAAGAGAATCCTAATGTGATTTCTTGATAATGGGTGTGTTCCTTATCTTCTCCTCGTGTCTAAACTCTTCTCCATGGCTGGACCCCCAAATAATAGTCCTTTACGTGCTAAAGGGTATCTAGAGAGTGTGATAGGTTTAATAACTACGCCCACCCTAACGCATACCCTAACCCTAACCTCTACCCTAACCCTAACGCGTACCCTAATCCTAACCCGTACCCTAAACCGAGCCCTAACCCTAACACTAACCCTAACCCTAACCCTAACCCATACCCTACGCCCTACCCGAACACCTCCCCGAACCCGTACCCTAAGCCATACCCTAACCCTCACCCTAACCCTAACCCTAACCCTAAGCTACCCTTGACTGCTTCTGCCTCCAATAGATTTCCTAAGCATTAGTGTTTTAAGGAACAGTTTAAAAAGAGAATCACATTGTGATTTCTTGATAATGGGTGTGTTCCTTATCTTCTCCTAGTATCTAAACTCTTCTCCATGGCTGGACCCCCAAATAATAGTCATTTACGTGCTAAGGGGTATCTAGAGAGTGTGATAGGTTTACTAACTACCCCCACCCTAACGCGTACCCTAACCATAACCCCTACCCGAACCCTAACGCGTACCCTAATCCTAACCCGTACCCTAAACCGAGCCCTAACCCTAACACTAGCCCTAACCCTAACCCTAACCCATACCCTACGCCCTACCCGAACCCCTCCCCGAACCCGTACCCTAAGCCGTACCCTAACCCTCACCCTAACCCTAACCCTAACCCTAAGCTACCCTTGACTGCTTCTGCCTCCAATAGATTTCCTAAGCACTAGTGTTTTAAGGAACAGGTTAAAAAGAGAATCCTAATGTGATTTCGTGATAATGGGTGTGTTCCTTATCTTCTCCTAGTGTCTAAACTCTTCTCCATGTCTGGACCCCCAAATAATATTCCTTTACGTGCTAAGGGGTATCTAGAGAGTGTGATAGGTTTAATAACTACCCCCACCCTAATGCGTACCCTAACCCTAACCCCTACCCTAACCCTAACGCGTACCCTAATCCTAACCCGTACCCTAAACCGAGCCCTAACCCTAACACTAACCCTAACCCTAACCCTAACCCATACCCAACGCCCTACCCGAACCCCTCCCCGAACCCGTACCCTAAGCCATACCCTAACCCTCAACATAACCCTAACCCTAACCCTAAGCTACCCTTGACTGCTTCTGCCTCCAATAGATTTCCTAAGCACTAGTGTTTTAAGGAACAGGTTAAAAAGAGAATCCTAATGTGATTTCGTGATAATGGGTGTGTTCCTTATCTTCTCCTAGTGTCTAAACTCTTCTCCATGGCTGGACCCCCAATAATATTCCTGTACGTGCTAAGGGGTATCTAGAGAGTGGGATAGGTTTAATAACTACCCTCACCCTAACGCGTACACTAACCCTAACCCCTACCCTGACCCTACCGCGTACCCTAATCCTAACCTGTACCCTAAACCGAGCCCTAACCCTAACACTAGCCCTAACCCTAACCCTAACCCATACCCTACGCCCTACCCGAACCCCTCCCCGAACCCGTACCCTAAGAAGTACCCTAACCCTCACCCTAACCCTAACCCTAACCCTAAGCTACCCTTGACGGCTTCTGCCTCCAATAGATTTCCTAAGCACTAGTGTTTTAAGGAACATGTTAAAAAGAGAATCCTAATGTGATTTCTTGATAATGGGTGTGTTCCTTATCTTCTCCTCGTGTCTAAACTCTTCTCCATGGCTGGACCCCCAAATAATATTCCTTTATGTGCTAAGGGGTATCTAGAGAGTGTGATAGGTTTAATAACTACCCTCACCCTAACGCGTACCCTAACCCTAACCCCTACCCTAACCCTAGCGCGTACCCTAATCCTAACCCGTACCCTAAACCGAGCCCTAACCCTAACACTAACCCTAACCCTAACCCTAACCCATACCCTACGCCCTACCCGAACCCCTCCCTGAACCCGTACCCTAAACCGTACCCTAACCCTCACCCTAACCCTAACCCTAACCCTAAGCTACCCTTGACGGCTTCTGCCTCCAATAGATTTCCTAAGCACTAGTGTTTTAAGGAACAGGTTAAAAAGAGAATCCTAATGTGATTTCTTGATAATGGGTGTGTTCCTTATCTTCTCCTCGTGTCTAAACTCTTCTCCATGGCTGGACCCCCAAATAATATTCCTTTACGTGCTAAGGGGTATCTAGAGAGTGGGATAGGTTTAATAACTACCCTCACCCTAACGCGTACCCTAACCCTAACCCCTACCCGAACCCTAACGTGTACCCTAATCCTAACCCGTACCCTAAACCGAGCCCTAAACCTAACACTAGCCCTAACCCTAACCCTAAACCATACCCTACGTCCTACCCGAACCCCTCCCCGAACCCGTAACCTAAGCCGTACCCTAACCCTCACCCTAACCCTAACCCTAACCCTAAGCTACCCTTGACTGCTTCTGCCTCCAATAGATTTCCTAAGCACTAGTGTTTTAAGGAACAGGTTAAAAAGAGAATCCTAATGTGATTTCGTGATAATGGCTGTGTTCCTTATCTTCTCCCAGTGTCTAAACCCTTCTCCATGGCTGGACCCCCAAATAATATTCCTTTACGTGCTAAGGGGTATCTAGAGAGTGGGATAGGTTTAATAACTACCCTCACCCTAAAGCGTACCCTAACCCTAACCCCTACCCTAACACTAACGCGTACCCTAATCCTAACCCGTACCCTAAACCGAGCCCTAACCCTAACCCTAACCCTAACCCTAACTCTAACCCATACCCTACGCCCTACCCGAACCCCTCCCCGAACCCGTACCCTAAGCCGTACCCTAACCCTCACCCTAACCCTAACCCTAACCCTAAGCTACCCTTGACGGCTTCTGCCTCCAATAGATTTCCTAAGCACTAGTGATTTAAGGAACAGGTTTAAAAGAGAATCCTAATGTGATTTCTTGATAATGGGTGTGTTCCTTATCTTTTCCTCGTGTCTAAACTCTTCTCCATGGCTGGACCCCCAAATAATATTCCTTTACGTGCTAAGGGGTATCTAGAGAGTGTGATAGGTTTAATAACTACCCCCACCCTAACGCGTACCCTAACCCTAACCCCTACCCTAACCCTAACGCGTACCCTAATCCTAACCCGTACCCTAAACCGAGCCCTAACCCTAACACTAACCCTAACCCTAACCCTAACCCATACCCTACGCCCTACCCGAACCCCTCCCCGAACCCGTACCCTAAACCGTACCCTAACCCTCACCCTAACCCTAACCCTAACCCTAAGCTCCCCTTGATGGCTTCTGCCTCCAATAGATTTCCTAAGCACTAGTGTTTTAAGGAACATGTTAAATAGAGAATCCTAATGTGATTTCTTGATAATGGGTGTGTTCCTTTTCTTCTCCTAGTGTCTAAACTCTTCTCCATGGCTGGACCCCCAAATAATATTCCTTTACGTACTAAGGGGTATCTAGAGAGTGGGATAGGTTTAATAACTAATCTCACCCTATCGCATACCCTAACCCTAACCCCTACCCTAACCCTAACGCGTACCCTAATCCTAACCCGTACCCTAAACCGAGCCCTAACCCTAACACTAACCCTAACACTAACCCTAACCCATAGCGTACGCCCTACCCGAACCCCTCCCCGAACCCGTACCCTAAGCCGTACCCTAACCCTCACCCTAACCCTAACCCTAACCCTAAGCTACCCTTGACTGCTTCTGCCTCCAATAGATTTCCTAAGCACTACTGTTTTAAGGAACAGGTTAAAAAGAGAATCCTAATGTGATTTCTTGATAATGGGTGTGTTCCTTATCTTCTCCTCGTGTCTAAACTCTTCTCCATGGCTGGACCCCCAAATAATAGTCCTTTACGTGCTAAAGGGTATCTAGAGAGTGTGATAGGTTTAATAACTACGCCCACCCTAACGCGTACCCTAACCCTAACCCCTACCCTAACCCTAACGCGTACCCTAATCCTAACCCGTACCCTAAACCGAGCCCTAACCCTAACACTAACCCTAACCCTAACCCTAACCCATACCCTACGCCCTACCCGAACACCTCCCCGAACCCGTACCCTAAGCCATACCCTAACCCTCACCCTAACCCTAACCCTAACCCTAAGCTACCCTTGACTGCTTCTGCCTCCAATAGATTTCCTAAGCACTAGTGTTTTAAGGAACAGGTTAAAAAGAGAATCCTAATGTGATTTCTTGATAATGGGTGTGTTCCTTATCTTCTCCTAGTATCTAAACTCTTCTCCATGGCTGGACCCCCAAATAATATTCCTTTGCGTACTAAGGGGTATCTAGAGAGTGGGATAGGTTTAATAACTAACCTCACACTATCGCGTACCCTAACCCTAACACCTACCCTAACACTAACGCGTACCCTAATCCTAACCCGTACCCTAAACCGAGCCCTAACCCTAACACTAACCCTAACCCTAACCCTAACCCATACCCTACGCCCTACCCGAACCCCTCCCCGAACCCGTACCCTAAGCCGTACCCTAACCCTCACCCTAACCCTAACACTAACCCTAAGCTACCCTTGACTGCTTCTGTCTCCAATAGATTTCCTAAGCACTAGTGTTTTAAGGAACAGGTTAAAAAGAGAATCCTAATGTGATTTCTTGATAATGGGTGTGTTCCTTATCTTCTCCTCGTGTCTAAACTCTTCTCCATGGCTGGACCCCCAATAATATTCCTTTACGTGCTAAGGGGTATCTAGAGAGTGGGATAGGTTTAATAACTACCCTCACCCTAACGCGTACAATAACCCTAACCCATACCCTAACCCTAACGCGTACCCTAATCCTAACCCGTACCCTAAACCGAGCCCTAAACCTAACACTAGCCCTAACCCTAACCCTAACCCATACCCTACGCCCTACCCGAACACCTCCCCGAACCCGTACCCTAAGCCGTACCCTAACCCTCATCCTAACCCTAACCCTAACCCTAAGCTACCCTTGACGGCTTCTGCCTCCAATAGATTTCCTAAGCACTAGTGTTGTAAGGAACATGTTAAAAAGAGAATCCTAATGTGATTTCTTGATAATGGGTGTGTTCCTTATCTTCTCCTCGTGTCTAAACTCTTCTCCATGGCTGGACCCCCAAATAATATTCCTTTACGTGCTAAGGGGTATCTAGAGAGTGGGATAGGTTTAATAACTACCCTCACCCTAACGCGTATCCTAACCCTAACCCCTACCCTAACCCTAACGCATACCCTAATCCTAACCCGTACCCTAAACCGAGCCCTAACCCAAACACTAGCCCTAACCCTAACCCTAACCCATACCCTACACCCTACCCGAACCCCTCCCCGAACCCGTATCGTAAGCCGTACCCTAACCCTCACCCTAACCCTAACCCTAACCCTAAGCTACCCTTGACTGCTTCTGCCTCCAATAGATTTCCTAAGCACTAGTGTTTTAAGGAACAGTTTAAAAAGAGAATCATATTGTGATTTCTTGATAATGGGTGTGTTCCTTATCTTCTCCTAGTGTCTAAATTCTTCTCCATGGCTGGACCCCCAAATAATATTCCTTTACGTGCTAAGGGGTATCTAGAGAGTGGGATAGGTTTAATAACTACCCTCACCCTAAAGTGTACCCTAACCCTAACCACTACCCTAACACTAACGCGTACCCTAATCCTAACCCGTACCCTAAACCGAGCCCTAACCCTAACACTAACCCTAACCCTACCCCTAACCCATACCCTACGGCCTACCCGAACCCCTCCCCGAACCCGTACCCTAAGCCGTACCCTAACCCTCACCCTAACCCTAACCCTAACCCTAAGCTACCCTTGACTGCTTCTGCCTCCAATAGATTTCCTAAGCATTAGTGTTTTAAGGAACAGTTTAAAAAGAGAATCACATTGTGATTTCTTGATAATGGGTGTGTTCCTTATCTTCTCCTCGTGTCTAAACTCTTCTCCATGGCTGGACCCCCAAATAATAGTCATTTACGTGCTAAGGGGTATTTAGAGAGTGTGATAGGTTTAATAACTACCCCCACCCTAACGCGTACCCTAACCATAACCCATACCCTAACCCTAACGCGTACCTTAATCCTAACCCGTACCCTAAACCGAGCCCTAACCCTAACACTAACCCTAACCCTAACCCTAACCCATACCCAACGCCCTACCCGAACCCCTCCCCGAACCCGTACCCTAAGCCATACCCTAACCCTCAACATAACCCTAACCCTAACCCTAAGCTACCCTTGACTGCTTCTGCCTCCAATAGATTTCCTAAGCACTAGTGTTTTAAGGAACAGGTTAAAAAGAGAATCCTAATGTGATTTCGTGATAATGGGTGTGTTCCTTATCTTCTCCTAGTGTCTAAACTCTTCTCCATGGCTGGACCCCCAATAATATTCCTGTACGTGCTAAGGGGTATCTAGAGAGTGGGATAGGTTTAATAACTACCCTCACCCTAACGCGTACACTAACCCTAACCCCTACCCTGACCCTACCGCGTACCCTAATCCTAACCTGTACCCTAAACCGAGCCCTAACCCTAACACTAGCCCTAACCCTAACCCTAACCCATACCCTACGCCCTACCCGAACCCCTCCCCGAACCCGTACCCTAAGAAGTACCCTAACCCTCACCCTAACCCTAACCCTAACCCTAAGCTACCCTTGACGGCTTCTGCCTCCAATAGATTTCCTAAGCACTAGTGTTTTAAGGAACATGTTAAAAAGAGAATCCTAATGTGATTTCTTGATAATGGGTGTGTTCCTTATCTTCTCCTCGTGTCTAAACTCTTCTCCATGGCTGGACCCCCAAATAATATTCCTTTATGTGCTAAGGGGTATCTAGAGAGTGTGATAGGTTTAATAACTACTCTCACCCTAACGCGTACACTAACCCTAACCGCTACCCTAACCCTAACGAGTACCCTAATCCTAACCCGTACCCTAAACCGAGCCCTAACTCTAACACTAACCCTAACCCTAACCCTAACCCATACCCTACGCCCTACCCGAAACCCTGCCCGAACCCGTACCCTAAGCCGTACCCTAACCCTCACCCTAACCCTAACCCTAACCCTAAGCTACCCTTGACTGCTTCTGCCTCCAATAGATTTCCTAACCACTAGTGTTTTAAGGAACAGTTTAAAAAGAGAATCATATTGTGATTTCATGATAATGGCTGTGTTCCTTATCTTCTCCCAGTGTCTAAACCCTTCTCCATGGCTGGACCCCCAAATAATATTCCTTTACGTGCTAAGGGGTATCTAGAGAGTGGGATAGGTTTAATAACTACCCTCACCCTAAAGCGTACCCTAACCCTAACCCCTACCCTAACACTAACGCGTACCCTAATCCTAACCCGTACCCTAAACCGAGCCCTAACCCTAACCCTAACCCTAACCCTAACTCTAACCCATACCCTACGCCCTACCCGAACCCCTCCCCGAACCCGTACCCTAAGCCGTACCCTAACCCTCACCCTAACCCTAACCCTAACCCTAAGCTACCCTTGACGGCTTCTGCCTCCAATAGATTTCCTAAGCACTAGTGATTTAAGGAACAGGTTTAAAAGAGAATCCTAATGTGATTTCTTGATAATGGGTGTGTTCCTTATCTTTTCCTCGTGTCTAAACTCTTCTCCATGGCTGGACCCCCAAATAATATTCCTTTACGTGCTAAGGGGTATCTAGAGAGTGGGATAGGTTTAATAACTACCCTCACCCTAACGCGTATCCTAACCCTAACCCCTACCCTAACCCTAACGCATACCCTAATCCTAACCCGTACCCTAAACCGAGCCCTAACCCTAACACTAGCCCTAACCCTAACCCTAACCCATACCCTACGCCCTACCCGAACCCCTCCCCGAACCCGTATCGTAAGCCGTACCCTAACCCTCACCCTAACCCTAACCCTAACCCTAAGCTACCCTTGACTGCTTCTGCCTCCAATAGATTTCCTAAGCACTAGTGTTTTAAGGAACAGTTTAAAAAGAGAATCATATTGTGATTTCTTGATAATGGGTGTGTTCCTTATCTTCTCCTAGTGTCTAAATTCTTCTCCATGGCTGTACCCCCAAATAATATTCCTTTACGTGCTAAGGGGTATCTAGAGAGTGGGATAGGTTTAATAACTACCCTCACCCTAAAGCGTACCCTAACCCTAACCACTACCCTAACACTAACGCGTACCCTAATCCTAACCCGTACCCTAAACCGAGCCCTAACCCTAACACTAACCCTAACCCTAACCCTAACCCATACCCTACGGCCTACCCGAACCCCTCCCCGAACCCGTACCCTAAGCCGTACCCTAACCCTCACCCTAACCCTAACCCTAACCCTAAGCTACCCTTGACTGCTTCTGCCTCCAATAGATTTCCTAAGCATTAGTGTTTTAAGGAACAGTTTAAAAAGAGAATCACATTGTGATTTCTTGATAATGGGTGTGTTCCTTATATTCTCCTCGTGTCTAAACTCTTCTCCATGGCTGGACCCCCAAATAATAGTCATTTACGTGCTAAGGGGTATCTAGAGAGTGTGATAGGTTTAATAACTACCCCCACCCTAACGCGTACCCTAACCATAACCCCTACCCTAACCCTAACGCGTACCCTAATCCTAACCCGTACCCTAAACCGAGCCCTAACCCTAACACTAACCCTAACCCTAACCCTAACCCATACCCTAAGCCCTACCCGAACCCCTCCCCGAACCCGTATCGTAAGCCGTACCCTATCCCTCACCCTAACCCTAACCCTAACCCTAAGCTACCCTTGAAGTCTTCTGCCTCCAATAGATTTCCTAAGCACTAGTGTTTTAAGGAACAGTTTAAAAAGAGAATCCTAATGTGATTTCTTGATAATGGGTGTGTTCCTTATCTTCTCCTCGTGTCTAAACTCTTCTCCATGGCTGGACCCCCAAATAATATTCCTTTACGTGCTAAGGGGTATCTAGAGAGTGGGATAGGTTTAAGAACTAACCTCACCCTATCGCGTACCCTAACCCTAACCCCTACTCTAACCCTAACGCGTACCCTAATCCTAACCCGTACCCTAAACCGATCCCTAACCCTAACACTAACCCTAACCCTAACCCTAACCCATACCCTACGCCCTACCCGAACCCCTCACCGAACCCGTACCCTAAGCCATACCCTAACCCTCACCCTAACCCTAACCCTAACCCTAAGCTACCCTTGACTGCTTCTGCCTCCAATAGATTTCCTAAGCACTAGTGTTTTAAGGAACAGGTTAAAAAGAGAATCCTAATGTGATTTCTTGATAATGGGTGTGTTCCTTATCTTCTCCTAGTGTCTAAACTCTTCTCCATGGCTGGACCCCCAATAATATACCTGTACGTGCTAAGGGGTATCTAGAGAGTGGGATAGGTTTAATAACTACCCTCACCCTAACGCGTACCCTAACCCTAACCCCTACCCTAACCCTAACGCATACACTAATCCTAACCCATACCCTAAACCGAGCCCTAACCCTAACACTAACCCTAACCCTAACCCTAACCCATAGCCTACGCCCTACCCGAACCCCTCCCCGAACCCGTACCCTAAGCCATACCCTAACCCTCACCCTAACACTAACCCTAACCCTAAGCTACCCTTGACTGCTTCTGCCTCCAATAGATTTCCTAAGCACTAGTGTTTTAAGGAACAGGTTAAAAAGAGAATCCTAATGTGATTTCTTGATAATGGGTGTGTTCCTTATCTTCTCCTAGTGTCTACACCCTTCTCCATGACTGGACCCCCAAATAATATTCCTTTACGTGCTAAGGGGTATCTAGAGAGTGGGATAGGTTTAATAACTACCCTCACCCTAAAGCGTACCCTAACCCTAACCCCTACCCTAACACTAACGCGTACCCTAATCCTAACCCGTAACCTAAACCGAGCCCTAACCCTAACACTAACCCTAACCCTAACTCTAACCCATACCCTACGCCCTACCCGAACCCCTCCCCGAACCCGTACCCTAAGCCGTACCCTAACCCTCACCCTAACCCTAACCCTAACCCTAAGCTACCCTTGACGGCTTCTGCCTCCAATAGATTTCCTAAGCACTAGTGATTTAAGGAACAGGTTAAAAAGAGAATCCTAATGTGATTTCTTGATAATGGGTGTGTTCCTTATCTTCTCGTGTCTATACTCTTCTCCATGGCTGGACCCCCAAATAATATTCCTTTTCGTGCTAAGGGGTATCTAGAGAGTGGGATAGGTTTAATAACTTCCCTCACCCTAACGCGTATCCTAACCCTAACCCCTACCCTAACCCTAACGCATACCCTAATCCTAACCCGTACCCTAAACCGAGCCCTAACCCTAACACTAGCCCTAACCCTAACCCTAACCCATACCCTACGCCCTACCCGAACCCCTCCCCGAACCCGTACCCTAAGCCTTACCCTAACCCTCACCCTAACCCTAACCCTAACCCTAAGCTACCCTTGACTGCTTCTGCCTCCAATAGATTTCCTAAGCACTAGTGTTTTAAGGAACACTTTAAAAAGAGAATCACATTGTGATTTCTTGATAATGGGTGTGTTCCTTATCTTCTCCTCGTGTCTAAACTCTTCTCCATGGCTGGACCCCCAAATAATATTCCTTTACGTGCTAAGGGGTATCTAGAGAGTGTGATAGGTTTAATAACTACCCCCACCCTAACGCGTACCCTAACCCTAACCCCTACCGTAACCCTAACGCGTACCCTAATCCTAACCCGTACCCTAAACCGAGACCTAATCCTAACACTAACCCTAACCCTAAACCTAACCCATACCCTACGCCCTACCCGAACCCCTCCCCAAACCCGTACCCTAAGCCATACCCTAACCCTCACCCTAACCCTAACCCTAACACTAAGCTACCCTTGACGGCTTCTGCCTCCAATAGATTTCCTAAGCACTAGTGTTTTAAGGAACAGGTTAAAAAGAGAATCCTAATGTGATTTCTTGATAATGGGTGTGTTCCTTATCTTCTCCTAGTGTCTAAACTCTTCTCCATGGCTGGACCCCCAAATAATATTCCTTTACGTACTAAGGGGTATCTAGAGAGTGGGATAGGTTTAAGAACTAACCTCACCCTATCGCGTACCCTAACCCTAACACCTACCCTAACACTAACGCGTACCCTAATCCTAACCCGTACCCTAAACTGAGCCCTAACCCTAACACTAACCCTAACACTAACCCTAACCCATACCCTACGCCCTACCCGAACACCTCCCCGAACCCGTACCCTAAGCCGTACCCTAACCCTCACCCTAACCCTAACCCTAACCCTAAGCTACCCTTGACGGCTTCTGCCTCCAGTAGATTTCCTAAGCACTAGTGTTTTAAGGAACAGGTTAAAAAGAGAATCCTAATGTGATTTCTTGATAATGGGTGTGTTCCTTGTCTTCTCCTCGTGTCTAAACTCTTCTCCATGGCTGGACCCCCAAATAATATTCCTTTACGTGCTAAGGGGTATCTAGAGAGTGTGATAGGTTTAATAACTACCCCCACCCTAACGCGTACCCTAACCCTAACCCCTACCCTAACCCTAACGCGTACCCTAATCCTAACCCGTACCCTAAACCGAGCCCTAACCCTAACACTAACCCTAACCCTAACCCTAACCCATACCCTACGCCCTACCCGAACCCCTCCCCGAACCCGTACCCTAAGCCATACCCTAACCCTCACCCTAACCCTAACCCTAACCCTAAGCTACCCTTGACTGCTTCTGCCTCCAATAGATTTCCTAAGCACTAGTGTTTTAAGGAACAGGTTAAAAAGAGAATCCTAATGTGATTTCTTGATAATGGGTGTGTTCCTTATATTCTCCTCGTGTCTAAACTCTTCTCCATGGCTGGACCCCCAAATAATATTCCTTTACGTGCTAAGGGGTATCTAGAGAGTGGGATAGGTTTAATGACTACCCTCACCCTAACGCGTACCCTAACCCTAACCCCTACCCTAACCCTAACGCGTACCCTAATCCTAACCCGTACCCTAAACCGAGCCCTAACCCTAACACTAGCCCTAACCCTAACCCTAACCCATACCCTACGCCCTACCCGAACCCCTCCCCGAACCCGTACCCTAAGCCGTACCCTAACCCTCACCCTAACCCTAACCCTAACCCTAAGCTACCCTTGACTGCTTCTGCCTCCAATAGATTTCCTAAGCACTAGTGTTTTAAGGAACAGGTTAAAAATAGAATCCTAATGTGATTTCTTGATAATGGGTGTGTTCCTTATCTTCTCCTCGTGTCTAAACTCTTCTCCATGGCTGGACCCCCAAATAATAGTCATTTACGTGCTAAGGGGTATCTAGAGAGTGTGATAGGTTTAATAACTACCCCGACCCTAACGCGTATCCTAACCCTAACCCCTGCCATAACCCTAACGCGTACCCTAATCCTAAACCGTAACCTAAACCGAGCCCTAACCCTAACACTAACCCTAACCCTAACCCTAACCCATACCCTACGCCCTACCCGAACCCCTCCCCGAACCCGTACCCTAAGCCATACCCTAACCCTCACCCTAACCCTAACCCTAACCCTAAGCTACCCTTGACTGCTTCTGCCTCCAATAGATTTCCTAAGCACTAGTGTTTTAAGGAACAGGTTAAAAAGAGAATCCTAATGTGATTTCGTGATAATGGGTGTGTTCCTTATCTTCTCCTCGTGTCTAAACTCTTCTCCATGGCTGGACCCCCAAATAATATTCCTTTACGTGCTAAGGGGTATCTAGAGAGTGGGATAGGTTTAATAACTACCCTCACCCTAACGCGTACCCTAACCCTAACCCCTACCCGAACCCTAACGTGTACCCTAATCCTAACCCGTACCCTAAACCGAGCCCTAACCCTAACACTAGCCCTAACCCTAACCCTAAACCATACCCTACGTCCTACCCGAACCCCTCCCCGAACCCGTAACCTAAGCCGTACCCTAACCCTCACCCTAACCCTAACCCTAACCCTAATCTACCCTTGACTGCTTCTGCCTCCAATAGATTTCCTAAGCACTAGTGTTTTAAGGAACAGGTTAAAAAGAGAATCCTAATGTGATTTCATGATAATGGGTGTGTTCCTTATCTTCTCCTAGTGTCTAAACTCTTCTCCATGGCTGGACCCCCAAATAATATTCCTTTACGTGCTAAGGGGTATCTAGAGAGTGTGATAGGTTTAATAACTACCCTCACCCTAACGCGTACACTAACCCTAACCGCTACCCTAACCCTAACGAGTACCCTAATCCTAACCCGTACCCTAAACCGAGCCCTAACTCTAACACTAACCCTAACCCTAACCCTAACCCATACCCTACGCCCTACCCGAAACCCTGCCCGAACCCGTACCCTAAGCCGTACCCTAACCCTCACCCTAACCCTAACCCTAACCCTAAGCTACCCTTGACGGCTTCTGCCTCCAATAGATTTCCTAAGCACTAGTGATTTAAGGAACAGGTTAAAAAGAGAATCCTAATGTGATTTCTTGATAATGGGTGTGTTCCTTATCTTCTCGTGTCTATACTCTTCTCCATGGCTGGACCCCCAAATAATATTCCTTTTCGTGCTAAGGGGTATCTAGAGAGTGGGATAGGTTTAATAACTTCCCTCACCCTAACGCGTATCCTAACCCTAACCCCTACCCTAACCCTAACGCATACCCTAATCCTAACCCGTACCCTAAACCGAGCCCTAAACCTAACACTAGCCCTAACCCTAACCCTAACCCATACCCTACGCACTACCCGAACCCCTCCCCGAACCCGTACCCTAAGCCTTACCCTAACCCTCACCCTAACCCTAACCCTAACCCTAAGCTACCCTTGACTGCTTCTGCCTCCAATAGATTTCCTAAGCACTAGTGTTTTAAGGAACACTTTAAAAAGAGAATCACATTGTGATTTCTTGATAATGGGTGTGTTCCTTATCTTCTCCTCGTGTCTAAACTCTTCTCCATGGCTGGACCCCCAAATAATATTCCTTTACGTGCTAAGGGGTATCTAGAGAGTGTGATAGGTTTAATAACTACCCCCACCCTAACGCGTACCCTAACCCTAACCCCTACCGTAACCCTAACGCGTACCCTAATCCTAACCCGTACCCTAAACCGAGACCTAATCCTAACACTTACCCTAACCCTAAACCTAACCCATACCCTACGCCCTACCCGAACCCCTCCCCAAACCCGTACCCTAAGCCATACCCTAACCCTCACCCTAACCCTAACCCTAACCCTAAGCTACCCTTGACGGCTTCTGCCTCCAATAGATTTCCTAAGCACTAGTGTTTTAAGGAACAGGTTAAAAAGAGAATCCTAATGTGATTTCTTGATAATGGGTGTGTTCCTTATCTTCTCCTAGTGTCTAAACTCTTCTCCATGGCTGGACCCCCAAATAATATTCCTTTACGTACTAAGGGGTATCTAGAGAGTGGGATAGGTTTAAGAACTAACCTCACCCTATCGCGTACCCTAACCCTAACACCTACCCTAACACTAACGCGTACCCTAATCCTAACCCGTACCCTAAACTGAGCCCTAACCCTAACACTAACCCTAACCCTAACCCTAACCCATACCCTACGCCCTACCCGAACACCTCCCCGAACCCGTACCCTAAGCCGTACCCTAACCCTCACCCTAACCCTAACCCTAACCCTAAGCTACCCTTGACGGCTTCTGCCTCCAGTAGATTTCCTAAGCACTAGTGTTTTAAGGAACAGGTTAAAAAGAGAATCCTAATGTGATTTCTTGATAATGGGTGTGTTCCTTGTCTTCTCCTCGTGTCTAAACTCTTCTCCATGGCTGGACCCCCAAATAATATTCCTTTACGTGCTAAGGGGTATCTAGAGAGTGTGATAGGTTTAATAACGACCCCCACCCTAACGCGTACCCTAACCCTAACCCCTACCCTAACCCTAACGCGTACCCTAATCCTAACCCGTACCCTAAACCGAGCCCTAACCCTAACACTAACCCTAACCCTAACCCTAACCCATACCCTACGCCCTACCCGAACCCCTCCCCGAACCCGTACCCTAAGCCATACCCTAACCCTCACCCTAACCCTAACCCTAACCCTAAGCTACCCTTGACTTCTTCTGCCTCCAATAGATTTCCTAAGCACTAGTGTTTTAAGGAACAGGTTAAAAAGAGAATCCTAATGTGATTTCTTGATAATGGGTGTGTTCCTTATATTCTCCTCGTGTCTAAACTCTTCTCCATGGCTGGACCCCCAAATAATATTCCTTTACGTGCTAAGGGGTATCTAGAGAGTGGGATAGGTTTAATGACTACCCTCACCCTAACGCGTACCCTAACCCTAACCCCTACCCTAACCCTAACGCGTACCCTAATCCTAACCCGTACCCTAAACCGAGCCCTAACCCTAACACTAGCCCTAACCCTAACCCTAACCCATACCCTACGCCCTACCCGAACCCCTCCCCGAACCCGTACCCTAAGCCGTACCCTAACCCTCACCCTAACCCTAACCCTAACCCTAAGCTACCCTTGACGGCTTCTGCCTCCAATAGATTTCCTAAGCACTAGTGTTTTAAGGAACAGGTTAAAAATAGAATCCTAATGTGATTTCTTGATAATGGGTGTGTTCCTTATCTTCTCCTCGTGTCTAAACTCTTCTCCATGGCTGGACCCCCAAATAATAGTCATTTACGTGCTAAGGGGTATCTAGAGAGTGTGATAGGTTTAATAACTACCCCGACCCTAACGCGTATCCTAACCCTAACCCCTGCCATAACCCTAACGCGTACCCTAATCCTAAACCGTAACCTAAACCGAGCCCTAACCCTAACACTAACCCTAACCCTAACCCTAACCCATACCCTACGCCCTACCCAAACCCCTCCCCGAACCCGTACCCTAAGCCATACCCTAACCCTCACCCTAACCCTAACCCTAACCCTAAGCTACCCTTGACTGCTTCTGCCTCCAATAGATTTCCTAAGCACTAGTGTTTTAAGGAACAGGTTAAAAAGAGAATCCTAATGTGATTTCGTGATAATGGGTGTGTTCCTTATCTTCTCCTCGTGTCTAAACTCTTCTCCATGGCTGGACCCCCAAATAATATTCCTTTACGTGCTAAGGGGTATCTAGAGAGTGGGATAGGTTTAATAACTACCCTCACCCTAACGCGTACCCTAACCCTAACCCCTACCCGAACCCTAACGTGTACCCTAATCCTAACCCGTACCCTAAACCGAGCCCTAACCCTAACACTAGCCCTAACCCTAACCCTAAACCATACCCTACGTCCTACCCGAACCCCTCCCCGAACCCGTAACCTAAGCCGTACCCTAACCCTCACCCTAACCCTAACCCTAACCCTAATCTACCCTTGACTGCTTCTGCCTCCAATAGATTTCCTAAGCACTAGTGTTTTAAGGAACAGGTTAAAAAGAGAATCCTAATGTGATTTCATGATAATGGGTGTGTTCCTTATCTTCTCCTAGTGTCTAAACTCTTCTCCATGGCTGGACCCCCAAATAATATTCCTTTACGTGCTAAGGGGTATCTAGAGAGTGTGATAGGTTTAATAACTACCCTCACCCTAACGCGTACACTAACCCTAACCGCTACCCTAACCCTAACGAGTACCCTAATCCTAACCCGTACCCTAAACCGAGCCCTAACTCTAACACTAACCCTAACCCTAACCCTAACCCATACCCTACGCCCTACCCGAAACCCTGCCCGAACCCGTACCCTAAGCCGTACCCTAACCCTCACCCTAACCCTAACCCTAACCCTAAGCTGCCCTTGACTGCTTCTGCCTCCAATAGATTTCCTAACCACTAGTGTTTTAAGGAACAATTTAAAAAGAGAATCATATTGTGATTTCATGATAATGGGTGTGTTCCTAATCTTCTCCCAGTGTCTAAACCCTTCTCCATGGCTGGACCCCCAAATAATATTCCTTTACGTGCTAAGGGGTATCTAGAGAGTGGGATAGGTTTAATAACTACCCTCACCCTAAAGCGTACCCTAACCCTAACCACTACCCTAACACTAACGCGTACCCTAATCCTAACCCGTACCCTAAACCGAGCCCTAACCCTAACCCTAACCCTAACCCTAACTCTAACCCATACCCTACGGCCTACCCGAACCCCTCCCCAAACCCGTACCCTAAGCCGTACCCTAACCCTCACCCTAACCCTAACCCTAACCCTAAGCTACCCTTGACTGCTTCTGCCTCCAATAGATTTCCTAAGCATTAGTGTTTTAAGGAACAGTTTAAAAAGAGAATCACATTGTGATTTCTTGATAATGGGTGTGTTCCTTATCTTCTCCTCGTGTCTAAACTCTTCTCCATGGCTGGACCCCCAAATAATAGTCATTTACGTGCTAAGGGGTATCTAGAGAGTGTGATAGGTTTAATAACTACCCCCACCCTAACGCGTACCCTAACCATAACCCCTACCCTAACCCTAACGCGTACCCTAATCCTAACCCGTACCCTAAACCGAGCCCTAACCCTAACACTAACCCTAACCCTAACCCTAACCCATACCCTACGCCCTACCCGAACCCCTCCCCGAACCCGTATCGTAAGCCGTACCCTAACCCTCACCCTAACCCTAACCCTAACCCTAAGCTACCCTTGACGGCTTCTGCCTCCAATAGATTTCCTAAGCACTAGTGTTTTAAGGAACAGGTTAAAAAGAGAATCCTAATGTGATTTCTTGATAATGGGTGTGTTCCTTATCTTCTCCTTGTGTCTAAACTCTTCTCCATGGCTGGACCCCCAAATAATATTCCTTTACGTGCTAAGGGGTATCTAGAGAGTGGGATAGGTTTAAGAACTAACCTCACCCTATCGCGTACCCTAACCCTAACCCCTACCCTAACCCTAACGCGTACCCTAATCCTAACCCGTACCCTAAACCGAGCCCTAACCCTAACACTAACCCTAACCCTAACCCTAACCCATACCCTACGCCCTACCCGAACCCCTCACCGAACCCGTACCCTAAGCCATACCCTAACCCTCACCCTAACCCTAACCCTAACCCTAAGCTACCTTTGACTGCTTCTGCCTCCAATAGATTTCCTAAGCACTAGTGTTTTAAGGAACAGGTTAAAAAGAGAATCCTTATGTGATTTCTTGATAATGGGTTTGTTCCTTATCTTCTCCTAGTGTCTAAACTCTTCTCCATGGCTGGACCCCCAATAATATACCTGTACGTGCTAAGGGGTATCTAGAGAGTGGGATAGGTTTAATAACTACCCTCACCCTAACGCGTACCCTAACCCTAACCCCTACCCTAACCCTAACGCATACACTAATCCTAACCCGTACCCTAAACCGAGCCCTAACCCTAACACTAACCCTAACCCTAACCCTAACCCATAGCCTACGCCCTACCCGAACCCCTCCCCGAACCCGTACCCTAAGCCATACCCTAACCCTCACCCTAACACTAACCCTAACCCTAAGCTACCCTTGACTGCTTCTGCCTCCAATAGATTTCCTAAGCACTAGTGTTTTAAGGAACAGGTTAAAAAGAGAATCCTAATGTGATTTCTTGATAATGGGTGTGTTCCTTATCTTCTCCTAGTGTCTAAACCCTTCTCCATGACTGGACCCCCAAATAATATTCCTTTACGTGCTAAGGGGTATCTAGAGAGTGGGATAGGTTTAATAACTACCCTCACCCTAAAGCGTACCCTAACCCTAACCCCTACCCTAACACTAACGCGTACCCTAATCCTAACCCGTAACCTAAACCGAGCCCTAACCCTAACACTAACCCTAACCCTAACTCTAACCCATACCCTACGCCCTACCCGAACGCCTCCCCGAACCCGTAACCTAAGCCGTACCCTAACCCTCACCCTAACCCTAAGCTACCCTTGACGGCTTCTGCCTCCAATAGATTTCCTAAGCACTAGTGTTTTAAGGAACAGGTTAAAAAGAGAATCCTAATGTGATTTCTTGATAATGGGTGTGTTCCTTATCTTCTCCTCGTGTCTAAACTCTTCTCCATGGCTGGACCCCCAAATAATATTCCTTTACGTGCTAAGGGGTATCTAGAGATTGGGATAGGTTTAATAACTACCCTCACCCTAACGCGTACCCTAACCCTAACCCCTACCCGAACCCTAACGTGTACCCTAATCCTAACCCGTACCCTAAACCGAGCCCTAACCCTAACACTAGCCCTAACCCTAACCCTAAACCATACGCTACGCCCTACCCGAACCCCTCCCCGAACCCGTAACCTAAGCCGTACCCTAACCCTCACCCTAACCCTAACCCTAACCCTAAGCTACCCTTGACTGCTTCTGCCTCCAATAGATTTCCTAAGCAATAGTGTTTTAAGGAACAGGTTAAAAAGAGAATCCTAATGTGATTTCTTGATAATGGGTGTGTTCCTTATCTTCTCCTCGTGTCTAAACTCTTCTCCATGGCTGGACCCCCAAATAATAGTCATTTACGTGCTAAGGGGTATCTAGAGAGTGTGATAGGTTTACTAACTACCCCCACCCTAACGCGTACCCTAACCATAACCCCTACCCGAACCCTAACGCGTACCCTAATCCTAACCCGTACCCTAAACCGAGCCCTAACCCTAACACTAGCCCTAACCCTAACCCTAACCCATACCCTACGCCCTACCCGAACCCCTCCCCGAACCCGTACCCTAAGCCGTACCCTAACCCTCACCCTAACCCTAACCCTAACCCTAAGCTACCCTTGACTGCTTCTGCCTCCAATAGATTTCCTAAGCACTAGTGTTTTAAGGAACAGGTTAAAAAGAGAATCCTAATGTGATTTCGTGATAATGGGTGTGTTCCTTATCTTCTCCTAGTGTCTAAACTCTTCTCCATGTCTGGACCCCCAAATAATATTCCTTTACGTGCTAAGGGGTATCTAGAGAGTGTGATAGGTTTAATAACTACCCTCACCCTAACGCGTACCCTAACCCTAACCCCTACCCTAACCCTAACGCGTACCCTAATCCTAACCCGTACCCTAAACCGAGCCCTAACCCTAACACTAACCCTAACCCTAACCCTAACCCATACCCAACGCCCTACCCGAACCCCTCCCCGAACCCGTACCCTAAGCCATACCCTAACCCTCAACATAACCCTAACCCTAACCCTAAGCTACCCTTGACTGCTTCTGCCTCCAATAGATTTCCTAAGCACTAGTGTTTTAAGGAACAGGTTAAAAAGAGAATCCTAATGTGATTTCGTGATAATGGGTGTGTTCCTTATCTTCTCCTAGTGTCTAAACTCTTCTCCATGGCTGGACCCCCAATAATATTCCTGTACGTGCTAAGGGGTATCTAGAGAGTGGGATAGGTTTAATAACTACCCTCACCCTAACGCGTACACTAACCCTAACCCCTACCCTGACCCTACCGCGTACCCTAATCCTAACCTGTACCCTAAACCGAGCCCTAACCCTAACACTAGCCCTAACCCTAACCCTAACCCATACCCTACGCCCTACCCGAACCCCTCCCCGAACCCGTACCCTAAGAAGTACCCTAACCCTCACCCTAACCCTAACCCTAACCCTAAGCTACCCTTGACGGCTTCTGCCTCCAATAGATTTCCTAAGCACTAGTGTTTTAAGGAACAGGTTAAAAAGAGAATCCTAATGTGATTTCTTGATAATGGGTGTGTTCCTTATCTTCTCCTCGTGTCTAAACTCTTCTCCATGGCTGGACCCCCAAATAATATTCCTTTACGTGCTAAGGGGTATCTAGAGAGTGGGATAGGTTTAATAACTACCCTCACCCTAACGCGTACCCTAACCCTAACCCCTACCCGAACCCTAACGTGTACCCTAATCCTAACCCGTACCCTAAACCGAGCCCTAACCCTAACACTAGCCCTAACCCTAACCCTAAACCATACCCTACGTCCTACCCGAACCCCTCCCCGAACCCGTAACCTAAGCCGTACCCTAACCCTCACCCTAACCCTAACCCTAACCCTAATCTACCCTTGACTGCTTCTGCCTCCAATAGATTTCCTAAGCACTAGTGTTTTAAGGAACAGGTTAAAAAGAGAATCCTAATGTGATTTCATGATAATGGGTGTGTTCCTTATCTTCTCCTAGTGTCTAAACTCTTCTCCATGGCTGGACCCCCAAATAATATTCCTTTACGTGCTAAGGGGTATCTAGAGAGTGTGATAGGTTTAATAACTACCCTCACCCTAACGCGTACACTAACCCTAACCGCTACCCTAACCCAAACGAGTACCCTAATCCTAACCCGTACCCTAAACCGAGCCCTAACTCTAACACTAACCCTAACCCTAACCCTAACCCATACCCTACGCCCTACCCGAAACCCTGCCCGAACCCGTACCCTAAGCCGTACCCTAACCCTCACCCTAACCCTAACCCTAACCCTAAGCTACCCTTGACTGCTTCTGCCTCCAATAGATTTCCTAACCACTAGTGTTTTAAGGAACAGTTTAAAAAGAGAATCATATTGTGATTTCATGATAATGGCTGTGTTCCTTATCTTCTCCCAGTGTCTAAACCCTTCTCCATGGCTGGACCCCCAAATAATATTCCTTTACGTGCTAAGGGGTATCTAGAGAGTGGGATAGGTTTAATAACTACCCTCACCCTAAAGCGTACCCTAACCCTAACCCCTACCCTAACACTAACGCGTACCCTAATCCTAACCCGTACCCTAAACCGAGCCCTAACCCTAACCCTAACCCTAACCCTAACTCTAACCCATACCCTACGCCCTACCCGAACCCCTCCCCGAACCCGTACCCTAAGCCGTACCCTAACCCTCACCCTAACCCTAACCCTAACCCTAAGCTACCCTTGACGGCTTCTGCCTCCAATAGATTTCCTAAGCACTAGTGATTTAAGGAACAGGTTTAAAAGAGAATCCTAATGTGATTTCTTGATAATGGGTGTGTTCCTTATCTTTTCCTCGTGTCTAAACTCTTCTCCATGGCTGGACCCCCAAATAATATTCCTTTACGTGCTAAGGGGTATCTAGAGAGTGGGATAGGTTTAATAACTACCCTCACCCTAACGCGTATCCTAACCCTAACCCCTACCCTAACCCTAACGCATACCCTAATCCTAACCCGTACCCTAAACCGAGCCCTAACCCTAACACTAGCCCTAACCCTAACCCTAACCCATACCCTACGCCCTACCTGAACCCCTCCCCGAACCCGTATCGTAAGCCGTACCCTAACCCTCACCCTAACCCTAACCCTAACCCTAAGCTACCCTTGACTGCTTCTGCCTCCAATAGATTTCCTAAGCACTAGTGTTTTAAGGAACAGTTTAAAAAGAGAATCATATTGTGATTTCTTGATAATGGGTGTGTTCCTTATCTTCTCCTAGTGTCTAAATTCTTCTCCATGGCTGGACCCCCAAATAATATTCCTTTACGTGCTAAGGGGTATCTAGAGAGTGGGATAGGTTTAATAACTACCCTCACCCTAAAGCGTACCCTAACCCTAACCACTACCCTAACACTAACGCGTACCCTAATCCTAACCCGTACCCTAAACCGAGCCCTAACCCTAACACTAACCCTAACCCTAACCCTAACCCATACCCTACAGCCTACCCGAACCCCTCCCCGAACCCGTACCCTAAGCCGTACCCTAACCCTCACCCTAACCCTAACCCTAACCCTAAGCTACCCTTGACTGCTTCTGCCTCCAATAGATTTCCTAAGCATTAGTGTTTTAAGGAACAGTTTAAAAAGAGAATCACATTGTGATTTCTTGATAATGGGTGTGTTCCTTATATTCTCCTCGTGTCTAAACTCTTCTCCATGGCTGGACCCCCAAATAATAGTCATTTACGTGCTAAGGGGTATCTAGAGAGTGTGATAGGTTTAATAACTACCCCCACCCTAACGCGTACCCTAACCATAACCCCTACCCTAACCCTAACGCGTACCCTAATCCTAACCCGTACCCTAAACCGAGCCCTAACCCTAACACTAACCCTAACCCTAACCCTAACCCATACCCTAAGCCCTACCCGTACCCCTCCCCGAACCCGTATCGTAAGCCGTACCCTATCCCTCACCCTAACCCTAACCCTAACCCTAAGCTACCCTTGACGTCTTCTGCCTCCAATAGATTTCCTAAGCACTAGTGTTTTAAGGAACAGGTTAAAAAGAGAATCCTAATGTGATTTCTTGATAATGGGTGTGTTCCTTATCTTCTCCTCGTGTCTAAACTCTTCTCCATGGCTGGACCCCCAAATAATATTCCTTTACGTGCTAAGGGGTATCTAGAGAGTGGGATAGGTTTAAGAACTAACCTCACCCTATCGCGTACCCTAACCCTAACCCCTACTCTAACCCTAACGCGTACCCTAATCCTAACCCGTACCCTAAACCGAGCCCTAACCCTAACACTAACCCTAACCCTAACCCTAACCCATACCCTACGCCCTACCCGAACCCCTCACCGAACCCGTACCCTAAGCCATACCCTAACCCTCACCCTAACCCTAACCCTAACCCTAAGCTACCCTTGACTGCTTCTGCCTCCAATAGATTTCCTAAGCACTAGTGTTTTAAGGAACAGGTTAAAAAGAGAATCCTAATGTGATTTCTTGATAATGGGTGTGTTCCTTATCTTCTCCTAGTGTCTAAACTCTTCTCCATGGCTGGACCCCCAATAATATACCTGTACGTGCTAAGGGGTATCTAGAGAGTGGGATAGGTTTAATAACTACCCTCACCCTAACGCGTACCCTAACCCTAACCCCTACCCTAACCCTAACGCATACACTAATCCTAACCCGTACCCTAAACCGAGCCCTAACCCTAACACTAACCCTAACCCTAACCCTAACCCATAGCCTACGCCCTACCCGAACCCCTCCCCGAACCCGTACCCTAAGCCATACCCTAACCCTCACCCTAACACTAACCCTAACCCTAAGCTACCCTTGACTGCTTCTGCCTCCAATAGATTTCCTAAGCACTAGTGTTTTAAGGAACAGGTTAAAAAAAGAATCCTAATGTGATTTCTTGATAATGGGTGTGTTCCTTATCTTCTCCTAGTGTCTAAACCCTTCTCCATGACTGGACCCCCAAATAATATTCCTTTACGTGCTAAGGGGTATCTAGAGAGTGGGATAGGTTTAATAACTACCCTCACCCTAAAGCGTACCCTAACCCTAACCCCTACCCTAACACTAACGCGTACCCTAATCCTAACCCGTAACCTAAACCGAGCCCTAACCCTAACACTAACCCTAACCCTAACTCTAACCCATACCCTACGCCCTACCCGAACCCCTCCCCGAACCCGTACCCTAAGCCGTACCCTAACCCTCACCCTAACCCTAACCCTAACCCTAAGCTACCCTTGACGGCTTCTGCCTCCAATAGATTTCCTAAGCACTAGTGATTTAAGGAACAGGTTAAAAAGAGAATCCTAATGTGATTTCTTGATAATGGGTGTGTTCCTTATCTTCTCGTGTCTATACTCTTCTCCATGGCTGGACCCCCAAATAATATTCCTTTTCGTGCTAAGGGGTATCTAGAGAGTGGGATAGGTTTAATAACTTCCCTCACCCTAATGCGTATCCTAACCCTAACCCCTACCCTAACCCTAACGCATACCCTAATCCTAACCCGTACCCTAAACCGAGCCCTAACCCTAACACTAGCCCTAACCCTAACCCTAACCCATACCCTACGCCCTACCCGAACCCCTCCCCGAACCCGTACCCTAAGCCTTACCCTAACCCTCACCCTAACCCTAACCCTAACCCTAAGCTACCCTTGACTGCTTCTGCCTCCAATAGATTTCCTAAGCACTAGTGTTTTAAGGAACACTTTAAAAAGAGAATCACATTGTGATTTCTTGATAATGGGTGTGTTCCTTATCTTCTCCTCGTGTCTAAACTCTTCTCCATGGCTGGACCCCCAAATAATATTCCTTTACGTGCTAAGGGGTATCTAGAGAGTGTGATAGGTTTAATAACTACCCCCACCCTAACGCGTACCCTAACCCTAACCCCTACCGTAACCCTAACGCGTACCCTAATCCTAACCCGTACCCTAAACCGAGACCTAATCCTAACACTAACCCTAACCCTAAACCTAACCCATACCCTACGCCCTACCCGAACCCCTCCCCAAACCCGTACCCTAAGCCATACCCTAACCCTCACCCTAACCCTAACCCTAACCCTAAGCTACCCTTGACGGCTTCTGCCTCCAATAGATTTCCTAAGCACTAGTGTTTTAAGGAACAGGTTAAAAAGAGAATCCTAATGTGATTTCTTGATAATGGGTGTGTTCCTTATCTTCTCCTAGTGTCTAAACTCTTCTCCATGGCTGGACCCCCAAATAATATTCCTTTACGTACTAAGGGGTATCTAGAGAGTGGGATAGGTTTAAGAACTAACCTCACCCTATCGCGTACCCTAACCCTAACACCTACCCTAACACTAACGCGTACCCTAATCCTAACCCGTACCCTAAACTGAGCCCTAACCCTAACACTAACCCTAACCCTAACCCTAACCCATACCCTACGCCCTACCCGAACCCCTCCCCGAACCCGTACCCTAAGCCGTACCCTAACCCTCACCCTAACCCTAACCCTAACCCTAAGCTACCCTTGACTGCTTCTGCCTCCAATAGATTTCCTAAGCACTAGTGTTTTAAGGAACAGGTTAAAAATAGAATCCTAATGTGATTTCTTGATAATGGGTGTGTTCCTTATCTTCTCCTCGTGTCTAAACTCTTCTCCATGGCTGGACCCCCAAATAATAGTCATTTACGTGCTAAGGGGTATCTAGAGAGTGTGATAGGTTTAATAACTACCCCGACCCTAACGCGTATCCTAACCCTAACCCCTGCCATAACCCTAACGCGTACCCTAATCCTAAACCGTAACCTAAACCGAGCCCTAACCCTAACACTAACCCTAACCCTAACCCTAACCCATACCCTACGCCCTACCCGAACCCCTCCCCGAACCCGTACCCTAAGCCATACCCTAACCCTCACCCTAACCCTAACCCTAACCCTAAGCTACCCTTGACTGCTTCTGCCTCCAATAGATTTCCTAAGCACTAGTGTTTTAAGGAACAGGTTAAAAAGAGAATCCTAATGTGATTTCGTGATAATGGGTGTGTTCCTTATCTTCTCCTCGTGTCTAAACTCTTCTCCATGGCTGGACCCCCAAATAATATTCCTTTACGTGCTAAGGGGTATCTAGAGAGTGGGATAGGTTTAATAACTACCCTCACCCTAACGCGTACCCTAACCCTAACCCCTACCCGAACCCTAACGTGTACCCTAATCCTAACCCGTACCCTAAACCGAGCCCTAACCCTAACACTAGCCCTAACCCTAACCCTAAACCATACCCTACGTCCTACCCGAACCCCTCCCCGAACCCGTAACCTAAGCCGTACCCTAACCCTCACCCTAACCCTAACCCTAACCCTAATCTACCCTTGACTGCTTCTGCCTCCAATAGATTTCCTAAGCACTAGTGTTTTAAGGAACAGGTTAAAAAGAGAATCCTAATGTGATTTCATGATAATGGGTGTGTTCCTTATCTTCTCCTAGTGTCTAAACTCTTCTCCATGGCTGGACCCCCAAATAATATTCCTTTACGTGCTAAGGGGTATCTAGAGAGTGTGATAGGTTTAATAACTACCCTCACCCTAACGCGTACACTAACCCTAAGGGCTACCCTAACCCTAACGAGTACCCTAATCCTAACCCGTACCCTAAACCGAGCCCTAACTCTAACACTAACCCTAACCCTAACCCTAACCCATACCCTACGCCCTACCCGAAACCCTGCCCGAACCCGTACCCTAAGCCGTACCCTAACCCTCACCCTAACCCTAACCCTAACCCTAAGCTGCCCTTGACTGCTTCTGCCTCCAATAGATTTCCTAACCACTAGTGTTTTAAGGAACAGTTTAAAAAGAGAATCATATTGTGATTTCATGATAATGGGTGTGTTCCTAATCTTCTCCCAGTGTCTAAACCCTTCTCCATGGCTGGACCCCCAAATAATATTCCTTTACGTGCTAAGGGGTATCTAGAGAGTGGGATAGGTTTAATAACTACCCTCACCCTAAAGCGTACCCTAACCCTAACCCCTACCCTAACACTAACGCGTACCCTAATCCTAACCCGTACCCTAAACCGAGCCCTAACCCTAACCCTAACCCTAACCCTAACTCTAACCCATACCCTACGGCCTACCCGAACCCCTCCCCAAACCCGTACCCTAAGCCGTACCCTAACCCTCACCCTAACCCTAACCCTAACCCTAAGCTACCCTTGACTGCTTCTGCCTCCAATAGATTTCCTAAGCATTAGTGTTTTAAGGAACAGTTTAAAAAGAGAATCACATTGTGATTTCTTGATAATGGGTGTGTTCCTTATCTTCTCCTCGTGTCTAAACTCTTCTCCATGGCTGGACCCCCAAATAATAGTCATTTACGTGCTAAGGGGTATCTAGAGAGTGTGATAGGTTTAATAACTACCCCCACCCTAACGCGTACCCTAACCATAACCCCTACCCTAACCCTAACGCGTACCCTAATCCTAACCCGTACCCTAAACCGAGCCCTAACCCTAACACTAACCCTAACCCTAACCCTAACCCATACCCTACGCCCTACCCGAACCCCTCCCCGAACCCGTATCGTAAGCCGTACCCTAACCCTCACCCTAACCCTAACCCTAACCCTAAGCTACCCTTGACGGCTTCTGCCTCCAATAGATTTCCTAAGCACTAGTGTTTTAAGGAACAGGTTAAAAAGAGAATCCTAATGTGATTTCTTGATAATGGGTGTGTTCCTTATCTTCTCCTCGTGTCTAAACTCTTCTCCATGGCTGGACCCCCAAATAATATTCCTTTACGTGCTAAGGGGTATCTAGAGAGTGGGATAGGTTTAAGAACTAACCTCACCCTATCGCGTACCCTAACCCTAACCCCTACCCTAACCCTAACGCGTACCCTAATCCTAACCCGTACCCTAAACCGAACCCTAACCCTAACACTAACCCTAACCCTAACCCTAACCCATACCCTACGCCCTACCCGAACCCCTCACCGAACCCGTACCCTAAGCCATACCCTAACCCTCACCCTAACCCTAACCCTAACCCTAAGCTACCTTTGACTGCTTCTGCCTCCAATAGATTTCCTAAGCACTAGTGTTTTAAGGAACAGGTTAAAAAGAGAATCCTTATGTGATTTCTTGATAATGGGTTTGTTCCTTATCTTCTCCTAGTGTCTAAACTCTTCTCCATGGCTGGACCCCCAATAATATACCTGTACGTGCTAAGGGGTATCTAGAGAGTGGGATAGGTTTAATAACTACCCTCACCCTAACGCGTACCCTAACCCTAACCCCTACCCTAACCCTAACGCATACACTAATCCTAACCCGTACCCTAAACCGAGCCCTAACCCTAACACTAACCCTAACCCTAACCCTAACCCATAGCCTACGCCCTACCCGAACCCCTCCCCGAACCCGTACCCTAAGCCATACCCTAACCCTCACCCTAACACTAACCCTAACCCTAAGCTACCCTTGACTGCTTCTGCCTCCAATAGATTTCCTAAGCACTAGTGTTTTAAGGAACAGGTTAAAAAGAGAATCCTAATGTGATTTCTTGATAATGGGTGTGTTCCTTATCTTCTCCTAGTGTCTAAACCCTTCTCCATGACTGGACCCCCAAATAATATTCCTTTACGTGCTAAGGGGTATCTAGAGAGTGGGATAGGTTTAATAACTACCCTCACCCTAAAGCGTACCCTAACCCTAACCCCTACCCTAACACTAACGCGTACCCTAATCCTAACCCGTAACCTAAACCGAGCCCTAACCCTAACACTAACCCTAACCCTAACTCTAACCCATACCCTACGCCCTACCCGAACCCCTCCCCGAACCCGTAACCTAAGCCGTACCCTAACCCTCACCCTAACCCTAAGCTACCCTTGACGGCTTCTGCCTCCAATAGATTTCCTAAGCACTAGTGTTTTAAGGAACAGGTTAAAAAGAGAATCCTAATGTGATTTCTTGATAATGGGTGTGTTCCTTATCTTCTCCTCGTGTCTAAACTCTTCTCCATGGCTGGACCCCCAAATAATATTCCTTTACGTGCTAAGGGGTATCTAGAGATTGGGATAGGTTTAATAACTACCCTCACCCTAACGCGTACCCTAACCCTAACCCCTACCCGAACCCTAACGTGTACCCTAATCCTAACCCGTACCCTAAACCGAGCCCTAACCCTAACACTAGCCCTAACCCTAACCCTAAACCATACGCTACGCTCTACCCGAACCCCTCCCCGAACCCGTAACCTAAGCCGTACCCTAACCCTCACCCTAACCCTAACCCTAACCCTAATCTACCCTTGACTGCTTCTGCCTCCAATAGATTTCCTAACCACTAGTGTTTTAAGGAACAGGTTAAAAAGAGAATCCTAATGTGATTTCGTGATAATGGGTGTGTTCCTTATCTTCTCCTCGTGTCTAAACTTTTCTCCATGGCTGGACCCCCAAATAATATTCCTTTATGTGCTAAGGGGTATCTAGAGAGTGTGATAGGTTTAAAAACTACCCTCACCCTAACGCGTACCCTAACCCTAACCCCTACCCGAACCCTAACGAGTACCCTAATCCTAACCCGTACCCTAAACCGAGCCCTAACTCTAACACTAACCCTAACCCTAACCCATACCCTACGCCCTACCCGAACCCCTCCCCGAACCCGTAACCTAAGCCGTACCCTAACCCTCACCCTAACCCTAACACTAACCCTAATCTACCCTTGACTGCTTCTGCCTCCAATAGATTTCCTAACCACTAGTGTTTTAAGGAACAGGTTAAAAAGGGAATCCTAATGTGATTTCGTGATAATGGGTGTGTTCCTTATCTTCTCCTAGTGTCTAAACCCTTCTCCATGGCTGGACCCCCAAAAAATATTCCTTTACGTGCTAAGGGGTATCTAGAGAGTGGGATAGGTTTAATAACTACCCTCACCCTAAAGCGTACCCTAACCCTAACCCCTACCCTAACACTAACGCGTACCCTAATCCTAACCCGTACCCTAAACCGAGCCCTAACCCTAACACTAGCCCTAACCCTAACCCTAAACCATACCCTACGCCCTACCCGAACCCCTCCCTGAACCCGTACCCTAAGCCGTACCCTAACCCTCACCCTAACCCTAACCCTAACCCTAAGCTACCCTTGACGGCTTCTGCCTCCAATAGATTTCCTAAGCACTAGTGATTTAAGGAACAGGTTTAAAAGAGAATCCTAATGTGATTTCTTGATAATGGGTGTGTTCCTTATCTTCTCCTCGTGTCTAAACTCTTCTCCATGGCTGGACCCCCAAATAATATTCCTTTACGTACTATGGGGTATCTAGAGAGTGGGATAGGTTTAATAACTAACCTCACCGTATCGCGTACCCTAACCCTAACACCTACCCTAACACTAACGAGTACCCTAATCCTAACCCTTAACCTAAACCGAGCCCTAACCCTAACACTAACCCTAACCCTAACTCTAACCCATACCCTACGCCCTACCCGAACCCCTCCCCGAACCCGTACCCTAAGCCGTACCCTAACCCTCACCCTAACCCTAACCCTAACCCTAAGCTACCCTTGATGGCTTCTGCCTCCAATAGATTTCCTAAGCACTAGTGATTTAAGGAACAGGTTAAAAAGAGAATCCTAATGTGATTTCTTGATAATGGGTGTGTTCCTTATCTTCTCCTAGTGTCTAAACTCTTCTCCATGGCTGGACCCCCAAATAATATTCCTTTTCGTGCTAAGGGGTATCTAGAGAGTGGGATAGGTTTAATAACTTCCCTCACCCTAACGCGTATCCTAACCCTAACCCCTACCCTAACCCTAACGCATACCCTAATCCTAACCCGTACCCGAAACCGAGCCCTAACCCTAACACTAGCCCTAACCCTAACCCTAACCCATACCCTACGCCCTACCCGAACCCCTCCCCGAACCCGTACCCTAAGCCGTACCCTAACCCTCACCCTAACCCTAACCCTAACCCTAAGCTACCCTTGACTGCTTCTGCCTCCAATAGATTTCCTAAGCACTAGTGTTTTAAGGAACACTTTAAAAAGAGAATCACATTGTGATTTTTTGATAATGGGTGTGTTCCTTATCTTCTCCTCGTGTCTAAACTCTTCTCCATGGCTGGACCCCCAAATAATATTCCTTTACGTGCTAAGGGGTATCTAGAGATTGGGATAGGTTTAATAACTACCCTCACCCTAACGCGTACCCTAACCCTAACCCCTACCCGAACCCTAACGTGTACCCTAATCCTAACCCGTACCCTAAACCGAGCCCTAACCCTAACACTAGCCCTAACCCTAACCCTAAACCATACCCTACGCCCTACCCGAACCCCTCCCCGAACCCGTAACCTAAGCCGTACCCTAACCCTCACCCTAACCCTAACCCTAACCCTAATCTACCCTTGACTGCTTCTGCCTCCAATAGATTTCCTAACCACTAGTGTTTTAAGGAACAGGTTAAAAAGAGAATCCTAATGTGATTTCGTGATAATGGGTGTGTTCCTTATCTTCTCCTCGTGTCTAAACTTTTCTCCATGGCTGGACCCCCAAATAATATTCCTTTATGTGCTAAGGGGTATCTAGAGAGTGTGATAGGTTTAATAACTACCCTCACCCTAACGCGTACCCTAACCCTAACCCCTACCCGAACCCTAACGAGTACCCTAATCCTAACCCGTACCCTAAACCGAGCCCTAACTCTAACACTAACCCTAACCCTAACCCATACCCTACGCCCTACCCGAACCCCTCCCCGAACCCGTAACCTAAGCCGTACCCTAACCCTCACCCTAACCCTAACACTAACCCTAATCTACCCTTGACTGCTTCTGCCTCCAATAGATTTCCTAACCACTAGTGTTTTAAGGAACAGGTTAAAAAGGGAATCCTAATGTGATTTCGTGATAATGGGTGTGTTCCTTATCTTCTCCTAGTGTCTAAACCCTTCTCCATGGCTGGACCCCCAAAAAATATTCCTTTACGTGCTAAGGGGTATCTAGAGAGTGGGATAGGTTTAATAACTACCCTCACCCTAAAGCGTACCCTAACCCTAACCCCTACCCTAACACTAACGCGTACCCTAATCCTAACCCGTACCCTAAACCGAGCCCTAACCCTAACACTAGCCCTAACCCTAACCCTAAACCATACCCTACGCCCTACCCGAACCCCTCCCTGAACCCGTACCCTAAGCCGTACCCTAACCCTCACCCTAACCCTAACCCTAACCCTAAGCTACCCTTGACGGCTTCTGCCTCCAATAGATTTCCTAAGCACTAGTGATTTAAGGAACAGGTTTAAAAGAGAATCCTAATGTGATTTCTTGATAATGGGTGTGTTCCTTATCTTCTCCTCGTGTCTAAACTCTTCTCCATGGCTGGACCCCCAAATAATATTCCTTTACGTACTATGGGGTATCTAGAGAGTGGGATAGGTTTAATAACTAACCTCACCGTATCGCGTACCCTAACCCTAACACCTACCCTAACACTAACGCGTACCCTAATCCTAACCCGTACCCTAAACCGAGCCCTAACCCTAACACTAACCCTAACCCTAACCCTAACCCATACCCTACGCCCTACCCGAACCCCTCACCGAACCCGTACCCTAAGCCATACCCTAACCCTCACCCTAACCCTAACCCTAACCCTAAGCTACCCTTGACGGCTTCTGCCTCCAATAGATTTCCTAAGCAATAGTGTTTTAAGGAACAGGTTAAAAAGAGAATCCTAATGTGATTTCGTGATAATGGGTGTGTTCCTTATCTTCTCCTAGTGTCTAAACTCTTCTCCATGGCTGGACCCCCAAATAATATTCCTTTACGTGCTAAGGGGTATCTAGAGAGTGGGATAGGTTTAATAACTACCCTCACCCTAAAGCGTACCCTAACCCTAACCCCTACCCTAACACTAACGCGTACCCTAATCCTAACCCGTAACCTAAACCGAGCCCTAACCCTAACACTAACCCTAACCCTAACTCTAACCCATACCCTACGCCCTACCCGAACCCCTCCCCGAACCCGTACCCTAAGCCGTACCCTAACCCTCACCCTAACCCTAACCCTAACCCTAAGCTACCCTTGACGGCTTCTGCCTCCAATAGATTTCCTAAGCACTAGTGATTTAAGGAACAGGTTAAAAAGAGAATCCTAATGTGATTTCTTGATAATGGGTGTGTTCCTTATCTTCTCGTGTCTATACTCTTCTCCATGGCTGGACCGCCAAATAATATTCCTTTTCGTGCTAAGGGGTATCTAGAGAGTGGGATAGGTTTAATAACTTCCCTCACCCTAACGCGTATCCTAACCCTAACCCCTACCCTAACCCTAACGCATACCCTAATCCTAACCCGTACCCGAAACCGAGCCCTAACCCTAACACTAGCCCTAACCCTAACCCTAACCCATACCCTACGCCCTACCCGAACCCCTCCCCGAACCCGTACCCTAAGCCGTACCCTAACCCTCACCCTAACCCTAACCCTAACCCTAAGCTACCCTTGACTGCTTCTGCCTCCAATAGATTTCCTAAGCACTAGTGTTTTAAGGAACACTTTAAAAAGAGAATCACATTGTGATTTCTTGATAATGGGTGTGTTCCTTATCTTCTCCTCGTGTCTAAACTCTTCTCCATGGCTGGACCCCCAAATAATAGTCTTTTACGTGCTAAGGGGTATCTAGAGAGTGTGATAGGTTTAATAACTACCCCCACCCTAACGCGTACCCTAACCCTAACCCCTACCGTAACCCTAACGCGTACCCTAATCCTAACCCGTACCCTAAACCGAGCCCTAATCCTAACACTAACCCTAACCCTAACCCTAACCCATACCCTACGCTCTACCCGAACCCCTCCCCGAACCCGTACCCTAAGCCATACCCTAACCCTCACCCTAACCCTAACCCTAACCCTAAGCTACCCTTGACTGCTTCTGCCTCCAATAGATTTCCTAAGCAGTAGTGTTTTAAGGAACAGGTTAAAAAGAGAATCCTAATGTGATTTCGTGATAATGGGTGTGTTCCTTATCTTCTCCTAGTGTCTAAACTCTTCTCCATGGCTGGACCCCCAATAATATTCCTTTACGTGCTAAGGGGTATCTAGAGAGTGGGATAGGTTTAATAACTACCCTCACCCTAACGCGTACACTAACCCTAACCCCTACCCTAACCCTAACGCGTAGCCTAATCCTAACCCGTACCCTAAACCGAGCCCTAAATCTAACACTAGCCCTAACCCTAACCCTAACCCATACCCTACGCCCTACCCGAACACCTCCCCGAACCCGTACCCTAAGCCGTACCCTAACCCTCACCCTAACCCTAAGCTACCCTTGACGGCTTCTGCCTCCAATAGATTTCCTAAGCACTAGTGTTTTAAGGAACAGGTTAAAAAGAGAATCCTAATGTGATTTCTTGATAATGGGTGTGTTCCTTATCTTCTCCTCGTGTCTAAACTCTTCTCCATGGCGGGACCCCCAAATAATATTCCTTTACGTGCTAAGGGGTATCTAGAGAGTGGGATAGGTTTAATAACTACCCTCACCCTAACGCGTACCCTAACCCTAACCCCTACCCGAACCCTAACGTGTACCCTAATCCTAACCCGTACCCTAAACCGAGCCCTAACCCTAACACTAGCCCTAACCCTAACCCTAAACCATACCCTACGCCCTACCCGAAGCCCTCCCCGAACCCGTAACCTAAGCCGTACCCTAACCCTCACCCTAACCCTAACCCTAACCCTAATCTACCCTTGACTGCATCTGCCTCCAATAGATTTCCTAACCACTAGTGTTTTAAGGAACAGGTTAAAAAGAGAATCCTAATGTGATTTCGTGATAATGGGTGTGTTCCTTATCTTCTCCTCGTGTCTAAACTCTTCTCCATGGCTGGACCCCCAAATAATATTCCTTTATGTGCTAAGGGGTATCTAGAGAGTGTGATAGGTTTAATAACTACCCTCACCCTAACGCGTACCCTAACCCTAACCGCTACCCTAACCCTAACGAGTACCCTAATCCTAACCCGTACCCTAAACCGAGCCCTAACTCTAACACTAACCCTAACCCTAACCCTAACCCATACCCTACGCCCTACCCGAACCCCTCCCCGAACCCGTACCCTAAGCCGTACCCTAACCCTCACCCTAACCCTAACCCTAACCCTAAGCTACCCTTGACTGCTTCTGCCTCCAATAGATTTCCTAACCACTAGTGTTTTAAGGAACAGTTTAAAAAGAGAATCATATTGTGATTTCATGATAATGGGTGTGTTCCTTATCTTCTCCTAGTGTCTAAACCCTTCTCCATGGCTGGACCCCCAAATAATATTCCTTTACGTGCTAAGGGGTATCTAGAGAGTGGGATAGGTTTAATAACTACCCTCACCCTAAAGCGTACCCTAACCCTAACCCCTACCCTAACACTAACGCGTACCCTAATCCTAACCCGTACCCTAAACCGAGCCCTAACCCTAACACTAGCCCTAACCCTAACCCTAAACCATACCCTACGCCCTACCCGAACCCCTCCCTGAACCCGTACCCTAAGCCGTACCCTAACCCTCACCCTAACCCTAACCCTAACCCTAAGCTACCCTTGACGGCTTCTGCCTCCAATAGATTTCCTAAGCACTAGTGATTTAAGGAACAGGTTTAAAAGAGAATCCTAATGTGATTTCTTGATAATGGGTGTGTTCCTTATCTTCTCCTCGTGTCTAAACTCTTCTCCATGGCTGGACCCCAAATAATATTCCTTTACGTACTATGGGGTATCTAGAGAGTGGGATAGGTTTAATAACTAACCTCACCGTATCGCGTACCCTAACCCTAACACCTACCCTAACACTAACGCGTACCCTAATCCTAACCCGTACCCTAAACCGAGCCCTAACCCTAACACTAACCCTAACCCTAACCCTAACCCATACCCTACGCCCTACCCGAACCCCTCCCCGAACCCGTACCCTAAGCCGTACCCTAACCCTCACCCTAACCCTAACCCTAACCCTAAGCTACCCTTGACGGCTTCTGCCTCCAATAGATTTCCTAAGCAATAGTGTTTTAAGGAACAGGTTAAAAAGAGAATCCTAATGTGATTTCGTGATAATGGGTGTGTTCCTTATCTTCTCCTAGTGTCTAAACTCTTCTCCATGGCTGGACCCCCAAATAATATTCCTTTACGTGCTAAGGGGTATCTAGAGAGTGGGATAGGTTTAATAACTACCCTCACCCTAAAGCGTATCCTAACCCTAACCCCTACCCTAACCCTAACCCCTACCCTAACACTAACGCGTACCCTAATCCTAACCCGTAACCTAAACCGAGCCCTAACCCTAACACTAACCCTAACCCTAACTCTAACCCATACCCTACGCCCTACCCGAACCCCTCCCCGAACCCGTTCCCTAAGCCGTACCCTAACCCTCACCCTAACCCTAACCCTAACCCTAAGCTACCCTTGACGGCTTCTGCCTCCAATAGATTTCCTAAGCACTAGTGATTTAAGGAACAGGTTAAAAAGAGAAATCTAATGTGATTTCTTGATAATGGGTGTGTTCCTTATCTTCTCGTGTCTATACTCTTCTCCATGGCTGGACCCCCAAATAATATTCCTTTTCGTGCTAAGGGGTATCTAGAGAGTGGGATAGGTTTAATAACTTCCCTCACCCTAACGCGTATCCTAACCCTAACCCCTACCCTAACCCAAACGCATACCCTAATCCTAACCCGTACCCTAAACCGAGCCCTAACCCTAACACTAGCCCTAACCCTAACCCTAACCCATACCCTACGCCCTACCCGAACCCCTCCCCGAACCCGTACGCTAAGCCGTACCCTAACCCTCACCCTAACCCTAACCCTAACCCTAAGCTACCCTTGACTGCTTCTGCCTCCAATAGATTTCCTAAGCACTAGTGTTTTAAGGAACACTTTAAAAAGAGAATCACATTGTGATTTCTTGATAATGGGTGTGTTCCTTATCTTCTCCTCGTGTCTAAACTCTTCTCCATGGCTGGACCCCCAAATAATAGTCCTTTACGTGCTAAGGGGTATCTAGAGAGTGTGATAGGTTTAATAACTACCCCCACCCTAACGCGTACCATAACCCTAACCCCTACCGTAACCCTAACGCGTACCCTAATCCTAACCCGTACCCTAAACCGAGCCCTAACCCTAACACTAGCCCTAACCCTAACCCTAACCCATACCCTACGCCCTACCCGAACCCCTCCCCGAACCCGTACCCTAAGCCGTACCCTAACCCTCACCCTAACCCTAACCCTAACCCTAAGCTACCCTTGACTGCTTCTGCCTCCAATAGATTTCCTAAGCACTAGTGTTTTAAGGAACAGGTTAAAAATAGAATCCTAATGTGATTTCTTGATAATGGGTGTGTTCCTTATCTTCTCCTCGTGTCTAAACTCTTCTCCATGGCTGGACCCCCAAATAATATTCCTTTACGTGCTAAAGGGTATCTACAGAGTGTGATAGGTTTAATAACTACCCCCACCCTAACGCGTATCCTAACCCTAACCCCTGCCATAACCCTAACGCGTACCCTAATGCTAAACCGTACCCTAAACCGAGCCCTAAACCTAACACTAACCCTAACCCTAACCCTAACCCATACCCTACGCCCTACCCGAACCCCTCCCCGAACCCGTACCCTAAGCCATACCCTAACCCTCACCCTAACCCTAACCCTAACCCTAAGCTACCCTTGACTGCTTCTGCCTCCAATAGATTTCCTAAGCACTAGTGTTTTAAGGAACAGGTTAAAAAGAGAATCCTAATGTGATTTCGTGATAATGGGTGTGTTCCTTATCTTCTCCTAGTGT
The DNA here is from genome assembly GCF_949987535.1 of Balaenoptera acutorostrata. Lineage (NCBI taxonomy): Eukaryota > Metazoa > Chordata > Mammalia > Artiodactyla > Balaenopteridae > Balaenoptera > Balaenoptera acutorostrata. The sequence continues at coordinate 258,626 of NW_026646512.1, read as the reverse complement.
CTAAACTCTTCTCCATGGCTGGACCCCCAATAATATTCCTTTACGTGCTAAGGGGTATCTAGAGAGTGTGATAGGTTTAATAACTACCCTCACCCTAACGCGTACACTAACCCTAACCCCTACCCTAACCCTAACGCGTAGCCTAATCCTAACCCGTACCCTAAACCGAGCCCTAAACCTAACGCTAGCCCTAACCCTAACCCTAACCCATACCCTACGCCCTACACGAACACCTCCCCGAACCCGTACCCTAAGCCGTACCCTAACCCTCACCCTAACCCTAAACCTAACCCTAAGCTACCCTTGACAGCTTCTGCCTCCAATAGATTTCCTAAGCACTAGTGTTTTAAGGAACATGTTAAAAAGAGTATCCTAATGTGATTTCTTGATAGTGGGTGTGTTCCTTGTCTTCTCCTCGTGTCTAAACTCTTCTCCATGGCTGGACCCCCCAATAATATTCCTTTATGTGCTAAGGGGTATCTAGAGAGTGTGATAGGTTTAATAACTACCCTCACCCTAACGCGTACCCTAACCATAACCCCTACCCTAACCCTAGCGCGTACCCTAATCCTAACCCGTACCCTAAACCGAGCCCTAACCCTAACACTAATTCTAACCATAACCCTAACCCATACCCTACGCCCTACCCGAACCCCTCCCTGAACCCGTACCCTAAACCGTACCCTAACCCTCACCCTAACCCTAACCCTAACCCTAAGCTACCCTTGACTGCTTCTGCCTCCAATAGATTTCCTAAGCACTAGTGTTTTAAGGAACAGGTTAAAAAGAGAATCCTAATGTGATTTCTTGATAATGGGTGTGTTCCTTATCTTCTCCTCGTGTCTAAACTCTTCTCCATGGCTGGACCCCCAAATAATATTCCTTTACGTGCTAAGGGGTATCTAGAGAGTGTGATAGGTTTAATAACTACCCTCACCCTAATGCGTATCCTAACCCTAACCCCTGCCCTCACCCTAACGCGTACCCTAATCCTAAACCGTACCCTAAACCGAGCCCTAACCCTAACACTAACCCTAACCCTAACCCTAACCCATACCCTACGCCCTACCCGAACCCCTCCCCGAACCCGTACCCTAAGCCGTACCCTAACCCTCACCCTAACCCTAACCCTAACCCTAAGCTACCCTTGACTGCTTCTGCCTCCAATAGATTTCCTAAGCACTAGTGTTTTAAGGAACAGGTTAAAAATAGAATCCTAATGTGATTTCTTGATAATGGGTGTGTTCCTTATCTTCTCCTCGTGTCTAAACTCTTCTCCATGGCTGGACCCCCAAATAATATTCCTTTACGTGCTAAGGGGTATCTACAGAGTGTGATAGGTTTAATAACTACCCCCAACCTAACGCGTATCCTAACCCTAACCCCTGCCATAACCCTAACGCGTACCCTAATCCTAAACCGTACCCTAAACCGAGCCCTAAACCTAACACTAACCCTAACCCTAACCCTAACCCATACCCTACGCCCTACCCGAACCCCTCCCCGAACCCGTACCCTAAGCCATACCCTAACCCTCACCCTAACCCTAACCCTAACCCTAAGCTACCCTTGACTGCTTCTGCCTCCAATAGATTTCCTAAGCACTAGTGTTTTAAGGAACAGGTTAAAAAGAGAATCCTAATGTGATTTCGTGATAATGGGTGTGTTCCTTATCTTCTCCTAGTGTCTAAACTCTTCTCCAGGGCTGGACCCCCAATAATATTCCTTTACGTGCTAAGGGGTATCTAGAGAGTGGGATAGGTTTAATAACTACCCTCACCCTAACGCGTACACTAACCCTAACCCCTACCCTAACCCTAACGCGTAGCCTAATCCTAACCCGTACCCTAAACCGAGCCCTAAACCTAACACTAGCCCTAACCCTAACCCTAACCCATACCCTACGCCCTACCCGAACACCTCCCCGAACCCGTACCCTAAGCCGTACCCTAACCCTCACCCTAACCCTAAACCTAACCCTAAGCTACCCTTGACGGCTTCTGCCTCCAATAGATTTCCTAAGCACTAGTGTTTTATGGAACATGTTAAAAAGAGAATCCTAATGTGATTTCTTGATAGTGGGTGTGTTCCTTGTCTTCTCCTCGTGTCTAAACTCTTCTCCATGGCTGGACCCCCCAATAATATTCCTTTATGTGCTAAGGGGTATCTAGAGAGTGTGATAGGTTTAATAACTACCCTCACCCTAACGCGTACCCTAACCATAACCCCTACCCTAACCCTAGCGCGTACCCTAATTCTAAACGGTACCCTAAACCGAGCCCTAACCCTAACACTAACCCTAACCCTAACCCTAACCCATACCCTACGCCCTACCCGAACCCCTCCCCGAACCCGTACCCTAAGCCATACCCTAACCCTCACCCTAACCCTAACCCTAACCCTAAGCTACCCTTGACTGCTTCTGCCTCCAATAGATTTCCTAAGCACTAGTGTTTTAAGGAACAGGTTAAAAAGAGAATCCTAATGTGATTTCTTGATAATGGGTGTGTTCCTTATCTTCTCCTCGTGTCTAAACTCTTCTCCATGGCTGGACCCCCAAATAATATTCCTTTACGTGCTAAGGGGTATCTAGAGAGTGTGATAGGTTTAATAACTACCCTCACCCTAATGCGTATCCTAACCCTAACCCCTGCCCTAACCCTAACGCGTACCCTAATCCTAAACCGTACCCTAAACCGAGCCCTAACCCTAACACTAACCCTAACCCTAACCCTAACCCATACCCTACGCCCTACCCGAACCCCTCCCCGAACCCGTACCCTAAGCCGTACCCTAACCCTCACCCTAACCCTAACCCTAACCCTAAGCTACCCTTGACTGCTTCTGCCTCCAATAGATTTCCTAAGCACTAGTGTTTTAAGGAACAGGTTAAAAATAGAATCCTAATGTGATTTCTTGATAATGGGTGTGTTCCTTATCTTCTCCTCGTGTCTAAACTCTTCTCCATGGCTGGACCCCCAAATAATATTCCTTTACGTGCTAAGGGGTATCTACAGAGTGTGATAGGTTTAATAACTACCCCCAACCTAACGCGTATCCTAACCCTAACCCTTGCCATAACCCTAACGCGTACCCTAATCCTAAACCGTACCCTAAACCGAGCCCTAAACCTAACACTAACCCTAACCCTAACCCTAACCCATACCCTACGCCCTACCCGAACCCCTCCCCGAACCCGTACCCTAAGCCATACCCTAACCCTCACCCTAACCCTAACCCTAACCCTAAGCTACCCTTGACTGCTTCTGCCTCCAATAGATTTCCTAAGCACTAGTGTTTTAAGGAACAGGTTAAAAAGAGAATCCTAATGTGATTTCGTGATAATGGGTGTGTTCCTTATCTTCTCCTAGTGTCTAAACTCTTCTCCATGGCTGGACCCCCAATAATATTCCTTTACGTGCTAAGGGGTATCTAGAGAGTGGGATAGGTTTAATAACTACCCTCACCCTAACGCGTACACTAACCCTAACCCCTACCCTAACCCTAACGCGTAGCCTAATCCTAACCCGTACCCTAAACCGAGCCCTAAACCTAACACTAGCCCTAACCCTAACCCTAACCCATACCCTACGCCCTACCCGAACACCTCCCCGAACCCGTACCCTAAGCCGTACCCTAACCCTCACCCTAACCCTAAACCTAACCCTAAGCTACCCTTGACGGCTTCTGCCTCCAATAGATTTCCTAAGCACTAGTGTTTTATGGAACATGTTAAAAAGAGAATCCTAATGTGATTTCTTGATAGTGGGTGTGTTCCTTGTCTTCTCCTCGTGTCTAAACTCTTCTCCATGGCTGGACCCCCCAATAATATTCCTTTATGTGCTAAGGGGTATCTAGAGAGTGTGATAGGTTTAATAACTACCCTCACCCTAACGCGTACCCTAACCATAACCCCTACCCTAACCCTAGCGCGTACCCTAATCCTAAACGGTACCCTAAACCGAGCCCTAACCCTAACACTAACCCTAACCCTAACCCTAACCCATACCCTACGCCCTACCCGAACCCCTCCCCGAACCCGTACCCTAAGCCATACCCTAACCCTCACCCTAACCCTAACCCTAACCCTAAGCTACCCTTGACTGCATCTACCTCCAATAGATTTCCTAAGCACTAGTGTTTTAAGGAACAGGTTAAAAAGAGAATCCTAATGTGATTTCGTGATAATGGGTGTGTTCCTTATCTTCTCCTAGTGTCTAAACTCTTCTCCATGGCTGGACCCCCAATAATATTCCTTTACGTGCTAAGGGGTATCTAGAGAGTGGGATAGGTTTAATAACTACCCTCACCTTAACGCGTACACTAACCCTAACCCCTACCCTAACCCTAAAGCGTAGCCTAATCCTAACCCGTACCCTAAACCGAGCCCTAAACCTAACACTAGCCCTAACCCTAACCCTAACCCATACCCTACGCCCTACCCGAACACCTCCCCGAACCCGTACCCTAAGCCGTACCCTAACCCTCACCCTAACCCTAACCCTAACCCTAAGCTACCCTTGCCGGCTTCTGCCTCCAATAGATTTCCTAAGCACTAGTGTTTTAAGGAACAGGTTAAAAAGAGAATCCTAATGTGATTTCTTGATAATGGGTGTGTTCCTTGTCTTCTCCTCGTGTCTAAACTCTTCTCCATGGCTGGACCCCCCAATAATATTCCTTTATGTGCTAAGGGGTATCTAGAGAGTGTGATAGGTTTAATAACTACTCTCACCCTAACGCGTACCCTAACCCTAACCCCTACCCTAACCCTAGCGCGTACCCTAATCCTAACCCGTACCCTAAACCGAGCCCTAACCCTAACACTAACTCTAACCCTAACCCTAACCCATACCCTACGCCCTACCCGAACCCCTCCCTGAACCCGTACCCTAAACCGAACCCTAACCCTCACCCTAACCCTAAGCTACCCTTGACGGCTTCTGCCTCCAATAGATTTCCTAAGCACTAGTGTTTTAAGGAACAGGTTAAAAAGAGAATCCTAATGTGATTTCTTGATAATGGGTGTGTTCCTTATCTTCTCCTCGTGTCTAAACTCTTCTCCATGGCTGGACCCCCAAATAATATTCCTTTACGTGCTAAGGGGTATCTAGAGAGTGGGATAGGTTTAATAACTACCCTCACCCTAACGCGTACCCTAACCCTAACCCCTACCCGAACCCTAACGTGTACCCTAATCCTAACCCGTACCCTAAACCGAGCCCTAAACCTAACACTAGCCCTAACCCTAACCCTAAACCATACCCTACGCCCTACCCGAACCCCTCCCCGAACCCGTAACCTAAGCCATACCCTAACCCTCACCCTAAACCTAACCCTAACCCTAATCTACCCTTGACTGCTTCTGCCTCCAATAGATTTCCTAACCACTAGTGTTTTAAGGAACAGGTTAAAAAGAGAATCCTAATGTGATTTCGTGATAATGGGTGTGTTCCTTATCTTCTCCTCGTGTCTAAACTCTTCTCCATGGCTGGACCCCCAAATAATATTCCTTTATGTGCTAAGGGGTATCTAGAGAGTGTGAAAGGTTTAATAACTACACTCACCCTAACGCGTACCCTAACCCTAACCGCTACCCTAACCCTAACGAGTACCCTAATCCTAACCCGTACCCTAAACCGAGCCCTAACTCTAACACTAACCCTAACCCTAACCCTAACCCATAGCCTACGCCCTACCCGAACCCCTCCCCGAACCCGTACCCTAAGCCATACCCTAACCCTCACCCTAACCCTAACCCTAACCCTAAGCTACCCTTGACTGCTTCTGCCTCCAATAGATTTCCTAACCACTAGTGTTTTAAGGAACAGTTTAAAAAGAGAATCATATTGTGATTTCATGATAATGGGTGTGTTCCTTATCTTCTCCTAGTGTCTAAACCCTTCTCCATGGCTGGACCCCCAAATAATATTCCTTTACGTGCTAAGGGGTATCTAGAGAGTGGGATAGGTTTAATAACTACCCTCACCCTAAAGCGTAACCTAACCCTAACCCCTACCCTAACACTAACGCGTACCCTAATCCTAACCCGTACCCTAAACCGAGCCCTAACCCTAACACTAGCCCTAACCCTAACCCTAAACCATACCCTACGCCCTACCCGAACCCCTCCCTGAACCCGTACCCTAAGCCGTACCCTAACCCTCACCCTAACCCTAACCCTAACCCTAAGCTACCCTTGACGGCTTCTGCCTCCAATAGATTTCCTAAGCACTAGTGATTTAAGGAACAGGTTTAAAAGAGAATCCTAATGTGATTTCTTGATAATGGGTGTGTTCCTTATCTTCTCCTCGTGTCTAAACTCTTCTCCATGGCTGGAACCCCAAATAATATTCCTTTACGTACTATGGGGTATCTAGAGAGTGGGATAGGTTTAATAACTAACCTCACCCTATCGCGTACCCTAACCCTAACACCTACCCTAACACTAACGCGTACCCTAATCCTAACCCGTACCCTAAACCGAGCCCTAACCCTAACACTAACCCTAACCCTAACCCTAACCCATACCCTACGCCCTACCCGAACCCCTCCCCGAACCCGTACCCTAAGCCGTACCCTAACCCTCACCCTAACCCTAACCCTAACCCTAAGCTACCCTTGACGGCTTCTGCCTCCAATAGATTTCCTAAGCAATAGTGTTTTAAGGAACAGGTTAAAAAGAGAATCCTAATGTGATTTCGTGATAATGGGTGTGTTCCTTATCTTCTCCTAGTGTCTAAACTCTTCTCCATGGCTGGACCCCCAAATAATATTCCTTTACGTGCTAAGGGGTATCTAGAGAGTGTGATAGGTTTAATAACTACCCCCACCCTAACGCGTACCCTAACCCTAACCCCTACCCTAACCCTAACGCGTACCCTAATCCTAACCCATACCCTAAACCGAGCCCTAACCCTAACACTAACCCTAACCCTAACCCTAACCCATACCCTACGCCCTACCCGAACCACTCCCCGAACCCGTACCCTAAGCCATACCCTAACCCTCACCCTAACCCTAACCCTAACCCTAAGCTACCCTTGACTGCTTCTGCCTCCAATAGATTTCCTAAGCACTAGTGTTTTAAGGAACAGGTTAAAAAGAGAATCCTAATGTGATTTCGTGATAATGGGTGTGTTCCTTATCTTCTCCTAGTGTCTAAACTCTTCTCCATGGCTGGACCCCCAAATAATATTCCTTTATGAGCTAAGGGGTATCTAGAGAGTGTGATAGGTTTAATAACTACCCTCACCCTAACGCTTTCCCTAACCCTAACCCCTACCCTAACCCTAGCACGTACCCTAATCCTAACCCGTACCCTAAACCGAGCCCTAACCTTAACACTACCCCTAACCCTAACCCTAACCCATACCCTACGCCCTACCCGAACCCCTCCCCGAACCCGTACCCTAAGCCGTACCCTAACCCTCACCCTAAACCTAACCCTAACCCTAAGCTACCCTTGACTGCTTCTGCCTCCAATAGATTTCCTAAGCACTAGTATTTTAAGGAACAGGTTAAAAAGAGAATCCTAATGTGATTTCGTGATAATGGGTGTGTTCCTTATCTTCTCCTAGTGTCTAAACTCTTCTCCATGGCTGGACCCCCAAATAATATTCCTTTACGTCCTAAGGGGTATCTAGAGAGTGTGATAGGTTTAATAACTACCCTCACCCTAACGCGTACCCTAACCCTAACCGCTACCCTAACCCTATCGAGTACCCTAATCCTAACCCGTACCCTAAACCGAGCCCTAACCCTAACACTAACCCTAACCCTAACCCTAACCCATACCCTACGCCCTACCCGAAACCCTCCCCGAACCCGTACCCTAAGCCCTACCCTAACCCTCACCCTAACCCTAACCCTAACCCTAAGCTACCCTTGACTGCTTCTGCCTCCAATAGATTTCCTAACCACTAGTGTTTTAAGGAACAGTTTAAAAAGAGAATCATATTGTGATTTCTTGATAATGGGTGTGTTCCTTATCTTCTCCTAGTGTCTAAACCCTTCTCCATGGCTGGACCCCCAAATAATATTCCTTTACGTGCTAAGGGGTATCTAGAGAGTGGGATAGGTTTAATAACTACCCTCACCCTAACGCGTACCCTAACCCTAACCCCTACCCTAACCCTAGCGCGTACCCTAATCCTAACCCGTACCCTAAACCGAGCCCTAACCCTAACACTAACCCTAACCCTAACCCTAACCCATACCCTACGGCCTACCCGAACCCCTCCCCGAACCCGTACCCTAAGCCGTACCCTAACCCTCACCCTAACCCTAACCCTAACCCTAAGCTACCCTTGACTGCTTCTGCCTCCAATAGATTTCCTAAGCACTAGTGTTTTAAGGAACAGGTTAAAAAGAGAATCCTAATGTGATTTCGTGATAATGGGTGTGTTCCTTATCTTCTCCTCGTGTCTAAACTCTTCTCCATGGCTGGACCCCCAAATAATATTCCTTTACGTGCTAAGGGGTATCTAGAGAGTGGGATAGGTTTAATAACTACCCTCACCCTAACGCGTACCCTAACGCTAACCCCTACCCGAACCCTAACGCGTACCCTAATCCTAACCCGTACCCTAAACCGAGCCCTAACCCTAACACTAGCCCTAACCCTAACCCTAACCCATACCCTACGCCCTACCCGAACCCCTCCCCGAACCCGTACCCTAAGCCGTACCCTAACCCTCACCCTAACCCTAACCCTAACCCTAAGCTACCCTTGACGGCTTCTGCCTCCAATAGATTTCCTAAGCACTAGTGTTTTAAGGAACATGTTAAAAAGAGAATCCTAATGTGATTTCTTGATAATGGGTATGTTCCTTATCTTCTCCTCGTGTCTAAACTCTTCTCCATGGCTGGACCCCCAAATAATATTCCTTTATGTGCTAAGGGGTATCTAGAGAGTATGATAGGTTTAATAACTAACCTCACCCTAACGCGTACCCTAACCCTAACCCCTACCCTAACCCTAGCGCGTACCCTAATCCTAACCCTACCCTAAACCGAGCCCTAACCCTAACACTAACTCTAACCCTAACCCTAACCCTAAGCTACCCTTGACGGCTTCTGCCTCCAATAGATTTCCTAAGCACTAGTGTTTTAAGGAACAGGTTAAAAAGAGAATCCTAATGTGATTTCGTGATAATGGGTGTGTTCCTTATCTTCTCCTAGTGTCTAAACTCTTCTCCATGGCTGGACCCCCAATAATATTCCTGTACGTGCTAAGGGGTATCTAGAGAGTGGGATAGGTTTAATAACTACCCTCACCCTAACGCGTACACTAACCCTAACCCCTACCCTAACCCTAACGCGTACCCTAATCCTAACCTGTACCCTAAACCGAGCCCTAACCCTAACTCTAGCCCTAACCCTAACCCTAACCCATACCCTATGCCCTACCCGAACAACTCCCCGAACCCGTACCCTAAGCCGTAACCTAACCCTCACCCTAACCCTAACCCTAACCCGAAGCTACCCTTGACGGCTTCTGCCTCCAATAGATTTCCTAAACACTAGTGTTTTAAGGAACAGGTTAAAAAGAGAATCCTAATGTGATTTCTTGATAATGGGTGTGTTCCTTATCTTCTCCTCGTGTCTAAACTCTTCTCCATGGCTGGACCCCCAAATAATATTCCTTTACGTGCTAAGGGGTATCTAGAGAGTGGGATAGGTTTAATAACTACCCTCACCCTAACGCGTACCCTAACCCTAACCCCTACCCGAATCCTAACGCGTACCCTAATCCTAACCTGTACCCTAAACCGAGCCCTAACCCTAACACTAGCCCTAACCCTAACCCTAACCCATACCCTACGCCCTACACGAACCCTTCCCCGAACCCGTACCCTAAGCCGTACCGTAACCCTCACCCTAACCCTAACCCTAACCCTAATCTACCCTTGACTGCTTCTGCCTCCAATAGATTTCCTAAGCACTAGTGTTTTAAGGAACAGGTTAAAAAGAGAATCCTAATGTGATTTCGTGATAATGGGTGTGTTCCTTATCTTCTCCTCGTGTCTAAACTCTTCTCCATGGCTAGACCCCCAAATAATAGTCCTTTACGTGCTAAGGGGTATTTAGAGAGTGTGATAGGTTTAATAACTACCCTCACCCTAACGCGTACCCTAACCCTAACCCCTACCCTAACCCTAACGCGTACCCTAATCCTAACCTGTACCCTAAACCGAGCCCTAACCCTAACACTAGCCCTAACCCTAACCCTAACCCATACCCTACGCCCTACCCGAACCCCTCCCCGAACCCGTACCCTAAGCCGTACTCTAACCCTCACCCTAACCCTAACCCTAACCCTAAGCTACCCTTGACGGCTTCTGCCTCCAATAGATTTCCTAAGCACTAGTGTTTTAAGGAACAGTTTAAAAAGAGAATCACATTGTGATTTCTTGATAATGGGTGTGTTCCTTATCTTCTCCTCGTGTCTAAACTCTTCTCCATGGCTAGACCCCCAAATAATAGTCCTTTACGTGCTAAGGGGTATTTAGAGAGTGTGATAGGTTTAATAACTACCCCCACCCTAACGCGTACCCTAACCATAACCCATACCCTAACCCTAACGCGTACCTTAATCCTAACCCGTACCCTAAACCGAGCCCTAACCCTAACACTAACCCTAACCCTAACCCTAACCCATACCCTACGCCCTACCCGAACCCCTACCCGAACCCGTACCCTAAGCCATACCCTAACCCTCACCCTAACCCTAACCCTAACCCTAAGCTACCCTTGACTGCTTCTGCCTCCAATAGATTTCCTAAGCACTAGTGTTTTAAGGAACAGGTTAAAAAGAGAATCCTAATGTGATTTCTTGATAATGGGTGTGTTCCTTATCTTCTCCTAGTGTCTAAACTCTTCTCCATGGCTGGACCCCCAAATAATATTCCTTTACGTACTAAGGGGTATCTAGAGAGTGGGATAGGTTTAATAACTAACCTCACCCTATCGCGTACCCTAACCCTAACCCCTACCCTAACCCTAACGCGTACCCTAATCCTAACCCGTACCCTAAACCGAGCCCTAACCCTAACACTAACCCTAACCCTAACCCTAACCCATACTCTACGCCCTACCCGAACCCCTCCCCGAACCCGTACCCTAAGCCGTACCCTAACCCTCACCCTAACCCTAACCCTAACCCTAAGCTACCCTTGACGGCTTCTGCCTCCAATAGATTTCCTAAGCACTAGTGTTTTAAGGAACAGGTTAAAAAGAGAATCCTAATGTGATTTCGTGATAATGGGTGTGTTCCTTATCTTCTCCTAGTGTCTAAACTCTTCTCCATGGCTGCACCCCCAAATAATATTCCTTTACGTGCTAAGGGGTATCTAGAGAATGTGATAGGTTTAATAACTACCCCCACCCTAACGCGTACCCTAACCCTAACCCCTACCCTAACCCTAACGCGTACCCTAATCCTAACCCGTACCCTAAACCGAGCCCTAACCCTAACACTAACCCTAACCCTAACCCTAACCCATACCCTACGTCCTACCCGAACCCCTCCCCCAACCCGTACCCTAAGCCATACCCTAACCCTCACCCTAACCCTAACCCTAAACCTAAGCTACCCTTGACTGCTTCTGCCTCCAATAGATTTCCTAAGCACTAGTGTTTTAAGGAACAGGTTAAAAAGAGGATCCTAATGTGATTTCGTGATAATGGGTGTGTTCCTTATCTTCTCCTAGTGTCTAAACTCTTCTCCATGGCTGAACCCCCAATAATATTCCTGTACGTGCTAAGGGGTATCTAGAGAGTGGGATAGGTTTAATAACTACACTCACCCTAAAGCGTACCCTAACCCTAACCACTACCATAACACTAACGCGTACCCTAATCCTAACCCCTACCCTAAACCGAGCACTAACCCTAACATTAACCCTAACCCTAACCCTAACCCATACCCTACGCCCTACCCGAACCCCTCCCCGAACCCGTACCCTAAGCCGTACCCTAACCCTCACCCTAACCCTAACCCTAACCCTAAGCTACCCTTGACTGCTTCTGCCTCCAATAGATTTCCTAACCACTAGTGTTTTAAGGAACACGTTATAAAGAGAATCCTAATGTGATTTCGTGATAATGGGTGTTTTCCTTATCTTCTCCTAGTGTCTAAACTCTTCTCCATGGCTGGACCCCCTATAATATTCCTGTACGTGCTAAGGGGTATCTAGAGAGTGGGATAGGTTTAATAACTACCCTCACCCTAACGCGTACACTAACCGTAAACCCTACCCTAACCCTAACGCATACCCTAATCCTAACCTTTACCCTAAACCGAGACCTAACCCTAACACTAGCCCTAACCCTAACCCATACCCTACGCCCTACCCGAACACCTCCCCGAACCCGTACCCTAAGCCGTACCCTAACCCTCACCCTAACCCTAACCCTAACCCTAGGCTACCCTTGACGGCTTCTGCCTCCAATAGATTTCCTAAGCACTAGTGATTTAAGGAACAGGTTTAAAGGAGAATCCTAATGTGATTTCTTGATAATGGGTGTGTTCCTTATCTTCTCCTCGTGTCTAAACTCTTCTCCATGGCTGGACCCCCAAATAATATTCCTTTACGTGCTAAGGGGTATCTAGAGAGTGGGATAGGTTTAATAACTACCCTCACCCTAACGCGTATCCTAACCCTAACCCCTACCCTAACCCTAACGCATACCCTAATCCTAACCCGTACCCTAAACCGAGCCCTAACCCTAACACTAGCCCTATCCCTAACCCTAACCCATACCCTACGCCCTACCCGAACCCCTCCCCGAACCCGTATCGTAAGCCGTACCCTAACCCTCACCCTAACCCTAACCCTAACCCTAAGCTACCCTTGACTGCTTCTGCCTCCAATAGATTTCCTAAGCACTAGTGTTTTAAGGAACAGTTTTAAAAGAGAATCACATTGCGATTTCTTGATAATGGGTGTGTTCCTTATCTTCTCCGCGTGTCTAAACTGTTCTCCTTGGCTGGACCCCCAAATAATAGTCCTTTACGTGCTAAGGGGTATCTAGAGAGTGTGATAGGTTTAATAACTACCCCCACCCTAACGCGTACCCTAACCATAACCCCGACCCTAACCCTAACACGTACCCTAATCCTAACCCGTACCCTAAACCGAGCCCTAACCCTAACACTAACCCTAACCCTAACCCTAACCCATACCCTACGCCCTACCCGAACCCCTCCCCGAACCCGTACCCTAAGCCATACCCTAACCCTCACCCTAACCCTAACCCTAACCCTAAGCTACCCTTGACTGCTTCTGCCTCCAATAGATTTCCTAAGCACTAGTGTTTTAAGGAACAGGTTAAAAAGAGAATCCTAATGTGATTTCGTGATAATGGGTGTGTTCCTTATCTTCTCCTCGTGTCTAAACTCTTCTCCATGGCTGGACCCCCAAATAATATTCCTTTACGTACTATGGGGTATCTAGAGAGTGGGATAGGTTTAATAACTAACCTCACCCTATCGCGTACCCTAACCCTAACACCTACCCTAACACTAACGCGTACCCTAATCCTAACCCGTACCCTAAACCGAGCCCTAACCCTAACACTAACCCTAACCCTAACCCTAACCCATATCCTACGCCCTACCCGAACCCCTCCCCGAACCCGTACCCTAAGCCGTACCCTAACCCTCACCCTAACCCTAACCCTAACCCTAAGCTACCCTTGACGGCTTCTGCCTCCAATAGATTTCCTAAGCAATAGTGTTTTAAGGAACAGGTTAAAAAGAGACTCCTAATGTGATTTCGTGATAATGGGTGTGTTCCTTATCTTCTCCTAGTGTCTAAACTCTTCTCCATGGCTGGACCCCCAAATAATATTCCTTTACGTGCTAAGGGGTATCTAGAGAGTGTGATAGGTTTAATAACTACCCCCACCCTAACGCGTACCCTAACCCTAACCCCTACCCTAACCCTAACGCGTACCCTAATCCTAACCCGTACCCTAAACCGAGCCCTAACCCTAACACTAGCCCTAACCCTAACCCTAACCCATACCCTACGCCCTACCCGAACCCCTCCCCGAACCCGTACCCTAAGCCGTACCCTAACCCTCACCCTAACCCTAACCCTAACCCTAAGCTACCCTTGACGGCTTCTGCCTCCAATAGATTTCCTAAGCACTAGTGTTTTAAGGAACATGTTTAAAAGAGAATCCTAATGTGATTTCTTGATAATGGGTGTGTTCCTTATCTTCTCCTCGTGTCTAAACTCTTCTCCATGGCTGGACCCCCAAATAATATTCCTTTATGTGCTAAGGGGTATCTAGAGAGTATGATAGGTTTAATAACTAACCTCACCCTAACGCGTACCCTAACCCTAACCCCTACCCTAACCCTAGCGCGTACCCTAATCCTAACCCTACCCTAAACCGAGCCCTAACCCTAACACTAACTCTAACCCTAACCCTAACCCTAAGCTACCCTTGACGGCTTCTGCCTCCAATAGATTTCCTAAGCACTAGTGTTTTAAGGAACAGGTTAAAAAGAGAATGCTAATGTGATTTCGTGATAATGGGTGTGTTCCTTATCTTCTCCTAGTGTCTAAACTCTTCTCCATGGCTGGACCCCCAATAATATTCCTGTACGTGCTAAGGGGTGTCTAGAGAGTGGGATAGGTTTAATAACTACCCTCACCCTAACGCGTACACTAACCCTAACCCCTACCCTAACCCTAACGCGTACCCTAATCCTAACCTGTACCCTAAACCGAGCCCTAACCCTAACTCTAGCCCTAACCCTAACCCTAACCCATACCCTATGCCCTACCCGAACACCTCCCCGAACCCGTACCCTAAGCCGTAACCTAACCCTCACCCTAACCCTAACCCTAACCCGAAGCTACCCTTGACGGCTTCTGCCTCCAATAGATTTCCTAAGCACTAGTGTTTTAAGGAACAGGTTAAAAAGAGAATCCTAATGTGATTTCTTGATAATGGGTGTGTTCCTTATCTTCTCCTCGTGTCTAAACTCTTCTCCATGGCTGGACCCCCAAATAATATTCCTTTACGTGCTAAGGGGTATCTAGAGAGTGGGATAGGTTTAATAACTACCCTCACCCTAACGCGTACCCTAACCCTAACCCCTACCCGAATCCTAACGCGTACCCTAATCCTAACCTGTACCCTAAACCGAGCCCTAACCCTAACACTAGCCCTAACCCTAACCCTAACCCATACCCTACGCCCTACCCGAACCCTTCCCCGAACCCGTACCCTAAGCCGTACCGTAACCCTCACCCTAACCCTAACCCTAACCCTAATCTACCCTTGACTGCTTCTGCCTCCAATAGATTTCCTAAGCACTAGTGTTTTAAGGAACAGGTTAAAAAGAGAATCCTAATGTGATTTCGTGATAATGGGTGTGTTCCTTATCTTCTCCTAGTGTCTAAACTCTTCTCCATGGCTGGACCCCCAAATAATATTCCTTTACGTGCTAAGGGGTATCTAGAGAGTGGGATAGGTTTAATAACTACCCTCACCCTAACGCGTACCCTAACCCTAACCCCTACCCTAACCCTAACGCGTACACTAATCCTAACCTGTACCCTAAACCGAACCCTAACCCTAACACTAGCCCTAACCCTAACCCTAACCCATACCCTACGCCCTACCCGAACCCCTCCCCGAACCCGTACCCTAAGCCGTACCCTAACCCTCACCCTAACCCTAACCCTAACCCTAAGCTACCCTTGACGGCTTCTGCCTCCAATAGATTTCCTAAGCACTAGTGTTTTAAGGAACAGTTTAAAAAGAGAATCACATTGTGATTTCTTGATAATGGGTGTGTTCCTTATCTTCTCCTCGTGTCTAAACTCTTCTCCATGGCTGGACCCCCAAATAATAGTCCTTTACGTGCTAAGGGGTATCTAGAGAGTGTGATAGGTTTAATAACTACCCCCACCCTAACGCGTACCCTAACCATAACCCATACCCTAACCCTAACGCGTACCTTAATCCTAACCCGTACCCTAAACCGAGCCCTAACCCTAACACTAACCCTAACCCTAACCCTAACCCATACCCTACGCCCTACCCGAACCCCTCCCCGAACCCGTACCCTAAGCCATACCCTAACCCTCACCCTAACCCTAACCCTAACCCTAAGCTACCCTTGACTGCTTCTGCCTCCAATAGATTTCCTAAGCACTAGTGTTTTAAGGAACAGGTTAAAAAGAGAATCCTAATGTGATTTCTTGATAATGGGTGTGTTCCTTATCTTCTCCTAGTGTCTAAACTCTTCTCCATGGCTGAACCCCCAATAATATTCCTGTACGTGCTAAGGGGTATCTAGAGAGTGGGATAGGTTTAATAACTACACTCACCCTAAAGCGTACCCTAACCCTAACCACTACCCTAACACTAACCCGTACCCTAATCCTAACCCGTACCCTAAACCGAGCACTAACCCTAACATTAACCCTAACCCTAACCCTAACCCATACCCTACGCCCTACCCAAACCCCTCCCCGAACCCGTACCCTAAGCCGTACCCTAACCCTCACCCTAACCCTAACCCTAACCCTAAGCTACCCTTGACTGCTTCTGCCTCCAATAGATTTCCTAACCACTAGTGTTTTAAGGAACACGTTATAAAGAGAATCCTAATGTGATTTCTTGATAATGGGTGTGTTCCTTATCTTCTCCTCGTGTCTAAACTCTTCTCCATGGCTGGACCCCCAAATAATATTCCTTTACGTGCTAAGGGGTATCTAGAGAGTGGGATAGGTTTAATAACTACCCTCACCCTAACGCGTATCCTAACCCTAACCCCTACCCTAACCCTAACGCATACACTAATCCTAACCCGTACCCTAAACCGAGCCCTAACCCTAACACTAGCCCTATCCCTAACCCTAACCCATACCCTACGCCCTACCCGAACCCCTCCCCGAACCCGTATCGTAAGCCGTACCCTAACCCTCACCCTAACCCTAACCCTAACCCTAAGCTACCCTTGACTGCTTCTGCCTCCAATAGATTTCCTAAGCACTAGTGTTTTAAGGAACAGTTTAAAAAGAGAATCACATTGTGATTTCTTGATAATGGGTGTGTTCCTTATCTTCTCCGCGTGTCTAAACTGTTCTCCTTGGCTGGACCCCCAAGTAATAGTCCTTTACGTGCTAAGGGGTATCTAGAGAGTGTGATAGGTTTAATAACTACCCCCACCCTAACGCGTACCCTAACCATAACCCCGACCCTAACCCTAACGCGTACCCTAATCCTAACCCGTACCCTAAACCGAGCCCTAACCCTAACACTAACCCTAACCCTAACCCTAACCCATACCCTACGCCCTACCCGAACCCCTCCCCGAACCCGTACCCTAAGCCATACCCTAACCCTCACCCTAACCCTAACCCTAACCCTAAGCTACCCTTGACTGCTTCTGCCTCCAATAGATTTCCTAAGCACTAGTGTTTTAAGGAACAGGTTAAAAAGAGAATCCTAATGTGATTTCGTGATAATGGGTGTGTTCCTTATCTTCTCCTCGTGTCTAAACTCTTCTCCATGGCTGGACCCCCAAATAATATTCCTTTACGTACTATGGGGTATCTAGAGAGTGGGATAGGTTTAATAACTAACCTCACCCTATCGCGTACCCTAACCCTAACACCTACCCTAACACTAACGCGTACCCTAATCCTAACCTGTACCCTAAACCGAGCCCTAACCCTAACACTAACCCTAACCCTAACCCTAACCCATACCCTACGCCCTACCCGAACCCCTCCCCGAACCCGTACCCTAAGCCGTACCCTAACCCTCACCCTAACCCTAACCCTAACCCTAAGCTACCCTTGACGGCTTCTGCCTCCAATAGATTTCCTAAGCAATAGTGTTTTAAGGAACAGGTTAAAAAGAGACTCCTAATGTGATTTCGTGATAATGGGTGTGTTCCTTATCTTCTCCTAGTGTCTAAACTCTTCTCCATGGCTGGACCCCCAAATAATATTCCTTTACGTGCTAAGGGGTATCTAGAGAGTGTGATAGGTTTAATAACTACCCCCACCCTAACGCGTACCCTAACCCTAACCCCTACCCTAACCCTAACGCGTACCCTAATCCTAACCCATACCCTAAACCGAGCCATAACCCTAACACTAACCCTAACCCTAACCCTAACCCATACCCTACGCCCTACCCGAACCCCTCCCCGAACCCGTACCCTAAGCCATACCCTAACCCTCACCCTAACCCTAACCCTAACCCTAAGCTACCCTTGACTGCTTCTGCCTCCAATAGATTTCCTAAGCACTAGTGTTTTAAGGAACAGGTTAAAAAGAGAATCCTAATGTGATTTCGTGATAATGGGTGTGTTCCTTATCTTCTCCTAGTGTCTAAACTCTTCTCCATGGCTGGATCCCCAAATAATATTCCTTTATGAGCTAAGGGGTATCTAGAGAGTGTGATAGGTTTAATAACTACCCTCATCCTAACGTTTTCCCTAACCCTAACCCCTACCCTAACCCTAGCACGTACCCGAATCCTAACCCGTACCCTAAACCGAGCCCTAACCCTAACACTAGCCCTAACCCTAACCCTAACCCATACCCTACGCCCTACCCGAACCCCTCCCCGAACCCGTACCCTAAGCCGTACCCTAACCCTCACCCTAAACCTAACCCTAACCCTAAGCTACCCTTGACTGCTTCTGCCTCCAATAGATTTCCTAAGCACTAGTATTTTAAGGAACAGGTTAAAAAGAGAATCCTAATGTGATTTCGTGATAATGGGTGTGTTCCTTATCTTCTCCTAGTGTCTAAACTCTTCTCCATGGCTGGACCCCCAAATAATATTCCTTTACGTGCTAAGTGGTATCTAGAGAGTGTGATAGGTTTAATAACTACCCTCACCCTAACGCGTACCCTAACCCTAACCGCTACCCTAACCCTATCGAGTACCCTAATCCTAACCCGTACCCTAAACCGAGCCCTAACCGTAACACTAACCCTAACCCTAACCCTAACCCATACCCTACGCCCTACCCGAAACCCTCCCCGAACCCGTACCCTAAGCCGTACCCTAACCCTCACCCTAACCCTAACCCTAACCCTAAGCTACCCTTGACTGCTTCTGCCTCCAATAGATTTCCTAAGCACTAGTGTTTTAAAGAACAGGTTAAAAAGAGAATCCTAATGTGATTTCGTGATAATGGGTGTGTTCCTTATCTTCTCCTAGTGTCTAAACTCTTCTCCATGGCTGGACCCCCAAATAATATTCCTTTACATGCTAAGGGGTATCTAGAGAGTGGGATAGGTTTAATAACTACCCCCACCCTAACGCGTACCCTAACCCTAACCCCTACCCTAACCCTAACGCGTACCCTAATCCTATCCTGTACCCTAAACCGAGCCCTAACCCTAACACTAGCCCTAACCCTAACCCTAACCCATACCCTACGCCCTACCCGAACCCCTCCCCGAACCCGTACCCTAAGCCGTACCCTAACCCTCACCCTAACCCTAACCCTAACCCTAAGCTACCCTTGACGGCTTCTGCCTCCAATAGATTTCCTAAGCACTAGTGTTTTAAGGAACATGTTAAAAAGAGAATCCTAATGTGATTTCTTGATAATGGGTATGTTCCTTATCTTCTCCTCGTGTCTAAACTCTTCTCCATGGCTGGACCCCCAAATAATATTCCTTTATGTGCTAAGGGGTATCTAGAGAGTATGATAGGTTTAATAACTAACCTCACCCTAACGCGTATCCTAACCCTAACCCCTACCCTAACCCTAGCGCGTACCCTAATCCTAACCCTACCCTAAACCGAGCCCTAACCCTAACACTAACTCTAACCCTAAACCTAACCCTAAGCTACTCTTGACGGCTTCTGCCTCCAATAGATTTCCTAAGCACTAGTGTTTTAAGGAACAGGTTAAAAAGAGAATCCTAATGTGATTTCGTGATAATGGGTGTGTTCCTTATCTTCTCCTAGTGTCTAAACTCTTCTCCATGGCTGGACCCCCAATAATATTCCTGTACGTGCTAAGGGGTATCTAGAGAGTGGGATAGGTTTAATAACTACCCTCACCCTAACGCGTACACTAACCCTAACCCCTACCCTAACCCTAACGCGTACCCTAATCCTAACCTGTACCCTAAACCGAGCCCTAACCCTAACTCTAGCCCTAACCCTAACCCTAACCCATACCCTATGCCCTACCCGAACACCTCCCCGAACCCGTACCCTAAGCCGTAACCTAACCCTCACCCTAACCCTAACCCTAACCCGAAGCTACCCTTGACGGCTTCTGCCTCCAATAGATTTCCTAAGCACTAGTGTTTTAAGGAACAGGTTAAAAAGAGAATCCTAATGTGATTTCTTGATAATGGGTGTGTTCCTTATCTTCTCCTCGTGTCTAAACTCTTCTCCATGGCTGGACCCCCAAATAATATTCCTTTACGTGCTAAGGGGTATCTAGAGAGTGGGATAGGTTTAATAACTAACCTCACCCTATCGCGTACCCTAACCCTAACCCCTACCCTAACCCTAACGCGTACCCTAATCCTAACCCGTACCCTAAACCGAGCCCTAACCCTAACACTAACCCTAACCCTAACCCTAACCCATACTCTACGCCCTACCCGAACCCCTCCCCGAACCCGTACCCTAAGCCGTACCCTAACCCTCACCCTAACCCTAACCCTAACCCTAAGCTACCCTTGACGGCTTCTGCCTCCAATAGATTTCCTAAGCACTAGTGTTTTAAGGAACAGGTTAAAAAGAGAATCCTAATGTGATTTCGTGATAATGGGTGTGTTCCTTATCTTCTCCTAGTGTCTAAACTCTTCTCCATGGCTGCACCCCCAAATAATATTCCTTTACGTGCTAAGGGGTATCTAGAGAATGTGATAGGTTTAATAACTACCTCCACCCTAACGCGTACCCTAACCCTAACCCCTACCCTAACCCTAACGCGTACCCTAATCCTAACCCGTACCCTAAACCGAGCCCTAACCCTAACACTAACCCTAACCCTAACCCTAACCCATACCCTACGTCCTACCCGAACCCCTCCCCCAACCCGTACCCTAAGCCATACCCTAACCCTCACCCTAACCCTAACCCTAAACCTAAGCTACCCTTGACTGCTTCTGCCTCCAATAGATTTCCTAAGCACTAGTGTTTTAAGGAACAGGTTAAAAAGAGGATCCTAATGTGATTTCGTGATAATGGGTGTGTTCCTTATCTTCTCCTAGTGTCTAAACTCTTCTCCATGGCTGAACCCCCAATAATATTCCTGTACGTGCTAAGGGGTATCTAGAGAGTGGGATAGGTTTAATAACTACACTCACCCTAAAGCGTACCCTAACCCTAACCACTACCATAACACTAACGCGTACCCTAATCCTAACCCGTACCCTAAACCGAGCACTAACCCTAACATTAACCCTAACCCTAACCCTAACCCATACCCTACGCCCTACCCGAACCCCTCCCCGAACCCGTACCCTAAGCCGTACCCTAACCCTCACCCTAACCCTAACCCTAACCCTAAGCTACCCTTGACTGCTTCTGCCTCCAATAGATTTCCTAACCACTAGTGTTTTAAGGAACACGTTATAAAGAGAATCCTAATGTGATTTCGTGATAATGGGTGTGTTCCTTATCTTCTCCTAGTGTCTAAACTCTTCTCCATGGCTGGACCCCCTATAATATTCCTGTACGTGCTAAGGGGTATCTAGAGAGTGGGATAGGTTTAATAACTACCCTCACCCTAACGCGTACACTAACCGTAAACCCTACCCTAACCCTAACGCATACCCTAATCCTAACCTTTACCCTAAACCGAGAACTAACCCTAACACTAGCCCTAACCCTAACCCATACCCTACGCCCTACCCGAACACCTCCCCGAACCCGTACCCTAAGCCGTACCCTAACCCTCACCCTAACCCTAACCCTAACCATAAGCTACCCTTCACTGCTTCTCCCGCCAATAGATTTCCTAAGCACTAGTGTTTTAAGGAACAGGTTAAAAAGAGAATCCTAATGTGATTTCGTGATAATGGGTGTGTTCCTTATCTTCTCCTAGTGTCTAAACTCTTCTCCATGGCTGGACCCCCAATAATATTCCTGTACGTGCTAAGGGGTATCTAGAGAGTGGGATAGGTTTAATAACTACCCTCACCCTAAAGCGTACCCTAACCCTAACCACTACCCTAACACTAATGCGTACCCTTATCCTAACCCGTACCCTAAACCGAGCCCTAACCCTAACACTAACCCTAATCCTAACCCTAACCCATACCCTACGGCCTACCCGAACCCCTCCCCGAACCCGTACCCTAAGCCGTACCCTAACCCTCACCCTAACCCTAACCCTAACCCTAAGCTACCCTTGACTGCTTCTGCCTCCAATAGATTTCCTAAGCACTAGTGTTTTAAGGAACAGTTTAAAAAGAGAATCACATTGTGATTTCTTGATAATGGGTGTGTTCCTTATCTTCTCCTCATGTCTAAACTCTTCTTCATGGCTGGACCCCCAAATAATATTCCTTTACGTGCTAAGGGGTATCTAGAGACTGGGATAGGTTTAATAACTACCCTCACCCTAACGCGTACCCTAACCCTAACCGCTCCCCTAACCCTAACGAGTACCCTAATCCTAACCCGTACCCTAAACCGAGGCCTAACCCTAACATTAACCCTAACCCTAACCCTAACCCATACCCTAATCCCTACCCGAAACCCTCCCCGAACCCGTACCCTAAGCCGTACCCTAACCCTCACCCTAACCCTAACCCTAAGCTACCCTTGACTGCTTCTGCCTCCAATAGATATCCTAACCACTAGTGTTTTAAGGAACAGTTTAAAAAGAGAATCATATTGTGATTTCTTGATAATGGGTGTGTTCCTTATCTTCTCCTAGTGTCTAAACCCTTCTCCATGGCTGGACCCCCATATAATATTCCTTTACGTGCTAAGGCGTATCTAGAGAGTGGGATAGGTTTAATAACTACCCTCACCCTAAAGCGTACCCTAACCCTAACCCCTACCCTAACACTAACGCGTACCCTAATCCTAACCCGTACCCTAAACTGAGCCCTAACCCTAACACTAACCCTAACCCTAACTCTAACCCATACCCTACGCCCTAACCGAATCCCTCCCCGAACCCGTACCCTAAGCCGTACCCTAACCCTCACCCTAACCCTAACCCTAACCCTAGGCTACCCTTGACGGCTTCTGCCTCCAATAGATTTCCTAAGCACTAGTGATTTAAGGAACAGGTTTAAAGGAGAATCCTAATGTGATTTCTTGATAATGGGTGTGTTCCTTATCTTCTCCTCGTGTCTAAACTCTTCTCCATGGCTGGACCCCCAAATAATATTCCTTTACGTGCTAAGGGGTATCTAGAGAGTGGGATAGGTTTAATAACTACCCTCACCCTAACGCGTATCCTAACCCTAACCCCTACCCTAACCCTAACGCATACCCTAATCCTAACCCGTACCCTAAACCGAGCCCTAACCCTAACACTAGCCCTATCCCTAACCCTAACCCATACCCTACGCCCTACCCGAACCCCTCCCCGAACCCGTATCGTAAGCCGTACCCTAACCCTCACCCTAACCCTAACCCTAACCCTAAGCTACCCTTGACTGCTTCTGCCTCCAATAGATTTCCTAAGCACTAGTGTTTTAAGGAACAGTTTTAAAAGAGAATCACATTGTGATTTCTTGATAATGGGTGTGTTCCTTAACTTCTCCGCGTGTCTAAACTGTTCTCCTTGGCTGGACCCCCAAATAATAGTCCTTTACGTGCTAAGGGGTATCTAGAGAGTGTGATAGGTTTAATAACTACCCCCACCCTAACGCGTACCCTAACCATAACCCCGACCCTAACCCTAACGCGTACCCCAATCCTAACCCGTACCCTAAACCGAGCCCTAACCCTAACACTAACCCTAACCCTAACCCTAACCCATACCCTACGCCCTACCCGAACCCCTCCCCGAACCCGTACCCTAAGCCATACCCTAACCCTCACCCTAACCCTAACCCTAACCCTAAGCTACCCTTGACTGCTTCTGCCTCCAATAGATTTCCTAAGCACTAGTGTTTTAAGGAACAGGTTAAAAAGAGAATCCTAATGTGATTTCGTGATAATGGGTGTGTTCCTTATCTTCTCCTCGTGTCTAAACTCTTCTCCATGGCTGGACCCCCAAATAATATTCCTTTACGTACTATGGGGTATCTAGAGAGTGTGATAGGTTTAATAACTACCCCCACCCTAACGCGTACCCTAACCCTAACCCCTACCCTAACCCTAACGCGTACCCTAATCCTAACCCGTACCCTAAACCGAGCCCTAACCCTAACACTAGCCCTAACCCTAACCCTAACCCATACCCTACGCCCTACCCGAACCCCTCCCCGAACCCGTATCGTAAGCCGTACCCTAACCCTCACCCTAACCCTAACCCTAACCCTAAGCTACCCTTGACTGCTTCTGCCTCCAATAGATTTCCTAAGCACTAGTGTTTTAAGGAACAGTTTTAAAAGAGAATCACATTGTGATTTCTTGATAATGGGTGTGTTCCTTATCTTCTCCGCGTGTCTAAACTGTTCTCCTTGGCTGGACCCCCAAATAATAGTCCTTTACGTGCTAAGGGGTATCTAGAGAGTGTGATAGGTTTAATAACTACCCCCACCCTAACGCGTACCCTAACCATAACCCCGACCCTAACCCTAACGCGTACCCTAATCCTAACCCGTACCCTAAACCGAGCCCTAACCCTAACACTAACCCTAACCCTAACCCTAACCCATACCCTACGCCCTACCCGAACCCCTCCCCGAACCCGTACCCTAAGCCATACCCTAACCCTCACCCTAACCCTAACCCTAACCCTAAGCTACCCTTGACTGCTTCTGCCTCCAATAGATTTCCTAAGCACTAGTGTTTTAAGGAACATGTTAAAAAGAGAATCCTAATGTGATTTCTTGATAATGGGTGTGTTCCTTATCTTCTCCTCGTGTCTAAACTCTTCTCCATGGCTGGACCCCCAAATAATATTCCTTTATGTGCTAAGGGGTATCTAGAGAGTATGATAGGTTTAATAACTAACCTCACCCTAACGCGTACCCTAACCCTAACCTCTACACTAACCCTAGCGCGTACCCTAATCCTAACCCTACCCTAAACCGAGCCCTAACCCTAACACTAACTCTAACCCTAACCCTAACCCTAAGCTACCCTTGACGGCTTCTGCCTCCAATAGATTTCCTAAGCACTAGTGTTTTAAGGAACAGGTTAAAAAGAGAATCCTAATGTGATTTCGTGATAATGGGTGTGTTCCTTATCTTCTCCTAGTGTCTAAACTCTTCTCCATGGCTGGACCCCCAATAATATTCCTGTACGTGCTAAGGGGTATCTAGAGAGTGGGATAGGTTTAATAACTACCCTCACCCTAACGCGTACACTAACCCTAACCCCTACCCTAACCCTAACGCGTACCCTAATCCTAACCTGTACCCTAAACCGAGCCCTAACCCTAACTCTAGCCCTAACCCTAACCCTAACCCATACCCTATGCCCTACCCGAACACCTCCCCGAACCCGTACCCTAAGCCGTAACCTAACCCTCACCCTAACCCTAACCCTAACCCGAAGCTACCCGTGACGGCTTCTGCCTCCAATAGATTTCCTAAGCACTAGTGTTTTAAGGAACAGGTTAAAAAGAGAATCCTAATGTGATTTCTTGATAATGGGTGTGTTCCTTATCTTCTCCTCGTGTCTAAACTCTTCTCCATGGCTGGACCCCCAAATAATATTCCTTTACGTGCTAAGGGGTATCTAGAGAGTGGTATAGGTTTAATAACTACCCTCACCCTAACGCGTACCCTAACCCTAACCCCTACCCGAATCCTAACGCGTACCCTAATCCTAACCTGTACCCTAAACCGAGCCCTAACCCTAACACTAGCCCTAACCCTAACCCTAACCCATACCCTACGCCCTACCCGAACCCTTCCCCGAACCCGTACCCTAAGCCGTACCGTAACCCTCACCCTAACCCTAACCCTAACCCTAATCTACCCTTGACTGCTTCTGCCTCCAATAGATTTCCTAAGCACTAGTGTTTTAAGGAACAGGTTAAAAAGAGAATCCTAATGTGATTTCGTGATAATGGGTGTGTTCCTTATCTTCTCCTAGTGTCTAAACTCTTCTCCATGGCTGGACCCCCAAATAATATTCCTTTACGTGCTAAGGGGTATCTAGAGAGTGGGATAGGTTTAATAACTACCCTCACCCTAACGCGTACCCTAACCCTAACCCCTACCCTAACCCTAACGCGTACCCTAATCCTAACCTGTACCCTAAACCGAGCCCTAACCCTAACACTAGCCCTAACCCTAACCCTAACCCATACCCTACGCCCTACCCGAACCCCTCCCCGAACCCGTACCCTAAGCCGTACCCTAACCCTCACCCTAACCCTAACCCTAACCCTAAGCTACCCTTGACGGCTTCTGCCTCCAATAGATTTCCTAAGCATTAGTGTTTTAAGGAACAGTTTAAAAAGAGAATCACATTGTGATTTCTTGATAATGGGTGTGTTCCTTATCTTCTCCTCGTGTCTAAACTCTTCTCCATGGCTGGACCCCCAAATAATAGTCCTTTACGTGCTAAGGGGTATCTAGAGAGAGTGATAGGTTTAATAACTACCCCCACCCTAACGCGTACCCTAACCATAACCCATACCCTAACCCTAACGCGTACCTTAATCCTAACCCGTACCCTAAACCGAGCCCTAACCCTAACACTAACCCTAACCCTAACCCTAACCCATACCCTACGCCCTACCCGAACCCCTCCCCGAACCCGTACCCTAAGCCATACCCTAACCCTCACCCTAACCCTAACCCTAACCCTAAGCTACCCTTGACTGCTTCTGCC
Organism: Balaenoptera acutorostrata; assembly: GCF_949987535.1. Classification (NCBI taxonomy): domain Eukaryota; kingdom Metazoa; phylum Chordata; class Mammalia; order Artiodactyla; family Balaenopteridae; genus Balaenoptera; species Balaenoptera acutorostrata. Next base: position 231,683 of record NW_026646512.1, on the reverse strand, counting down.
TCCAATAGATTTCCTAAGCACTAGTGTTTTAAGAACAGGTTAAAAAGAGAATCCTAATGTGATTTCTTGATAATGGGTGTGTTCCTTATCTTCTCCTAGTGTCTAAACTCTTCTCCATGGCTGGACCCCCCAAATAATATTCCTTTACGTACTAAGGGGTATCTAGAGAGTGGGATAGGTTTAATAACTAACCTCACCCTATCGCGTACCCTAACCCTAACCCCTACCCTAACCCTAACGCGTACCCTAATCCTAACCCGTACCCCTAAACCGAGCCTAACCCTAACACTAACCCTAACCCTAACCCTAACCCATACTCTACGCCCTACCCGAACACCTCCCCCGAACCCGTACCCTAAGCCATACCCTAACCCTCACCCTAACCCTAACCCTAACCCTAAGCTACCCTTGACGGCTTCTGCCTCCAATAGATTTCCTAAGCACTAGTGATTTAAGGAACAGGTTTAAAGGAGAATCCTAATGTGATTTCTTGATAATGGGTGTGTTCCTTATCTTCTCCTCGTGTCTAAACTCTTCTCCATGGCTGGACCCCCAAATAATATTCCTTTACGTGCTAAGGGGTATCTAGAGAGTGGGATAGGTTTAATAACTACCCTCACCCTAACGCGTATCCTAACCCTAACCCCTACCCTAACCCTAACGCATACCCTAATCCCTAACCCGTACCCTAAACCGAGCCCTAACCCTAACACTAGCCCTATCCCTAACCCTAACCCATACCCATACGCCCTACCCGAACCCCTCCCCGAACCCGTATCGTAAGCCGTACCCTAACCCTCACCCTAACCCTAACCCTAACCCTAAGCTACCCTTGACTGCTTCTGCCTCCAATAGATTTCCTAAGCACTAGTGTTTTAAGGAACAGTTTTAAAAGAGAATCACATTGTGATTTCTTGATAATGGGTGTGTTCCTTATCTTCTCCGCGTGTCTAAACTGTTCTCCTTGGCTGGACCCCCAAATAATAGTCCTTTACGTGCTAAGGGGTATCTAGAGAGTGTGATAGGTTTAATAACTACCCCCACCCTAACGCGTACCCTAACCATAACCCCGACCCTAACCCTAACGCGTACCCTAATCCTAACCCGTACCCCTAAACCGAGCCCTAACCCTAACACTAACCCTAACCCTAACCCTAACCATACCCTACGCCCTACCCGAACCCCTCCCCGAACCGTACCCTAAGCCATACCCTAACCCTCACCCTCACCCTAACCCCTAACCCTAACCCTAAGCTACCCTTGACTGCTTCTGCCTCCAATAGATTTCCTAAGCACTAGTGTTTTAAGGAACAGGTTAAAAGAGAATCCTAATGTGATTTCGTGATAATGGGTGTGTTCCTTATCTTCTCCTCGTGTCTAAACTCTTCTCCATGGCTGGACCCCAAATAATATTCCTTTACGTACTATGGGGTATCTAGAGAGTGGGATAGGTTTAATAACTAACCTCACCCTATCGCGTACCCTAACCCTAACACCTACCCTAACACTAACGCGTACCCTAATCCTAACCCGTACCCTAAACCGAGCCCTAACCCTAACACTAACCCTAACCCTAACCCTAACCCATATCCTACGCCCTACCCGAACCCCTCCCCGAACCCGTACCCTAAGCCGTACCCTAACCCTCACCCCTAACCCTAACCCTAACCCTAAGCTACCCTTGACGGCTTCTGCCTCCAATAGATTTCCTAAGCAATAGTGTTTTAAGGAACAGGTTAAAAAGAGACTCCTAATGTGATTTCGTGATAATGGGTGTGTTCCTTATCTTCTCCTAGTGTCTAAACTCTTCTCCATGGCTGGACCCCCAAATAATATTCCTTTACGTGCTAAGGGGTATCTAGAGAGTGTGATAGGTTTAATAACTACCCCCACCCTAACGCGTACCCCTAACCCTAACCCCTACCCTACCTACCTACGCGTACCCTAATCCTAACCCGTACCCTAAACCGAGCCCTAACCCTAACACTAGCCCTAACCCTAACCCTAACCCATACCCTACGCCCTACCCGAACCCCTCCCCGAACCCGTACCCTAAGCCGTACCCTAACCCTCACCCTAACCCTAACCCTAACCCTAAGCTACCCTTGACGGCTTCTGCCTCCAATAGATTTCCTAAGCACTAGTGTTTTAAGGAACATGTTAAAAAGAGAATCCTAATGTGATTTCTTGATAATGGGTGTGTTCCTTATCTTCTCCTCGTGTCTAAACTCTTCTCCATGGCTGGACCCCCAAATAATATTCCTTTATGTGCTAAGGGGTATCTAGATAGTATGATAGGTTTAATAACTAACCTCACCCTAACGCGTACCCTAAACCCTAACCTCTACACTAACCCTAGCGCGTACCCTAATCCTAACCCTACCCTAAACCGAGCCCTAACCCTAACACTAACTCTAACCCTAACCTAACCCTAAGCTACCCTTGACGGCTTCTGCCTCCAATAGATTTCCTAAGCACTAGTGTTTTAAGGAACAGGTTAAAAAGAGAATCCTAATGTGATTTCGTGATAATGGGTGTGTTCCTTATCTTCTCCTAGTGTCTAAACTCTTCTCCATGGCTGGACCCCCAATAATATTCCTGTACGTGCTAAGGGGTATCTAGAGAGTGGGATAGGTTTAATAACTACCCTCACCCTAACGCGTACACTAACCCTAACCCCCTACCCTAACCCTAACGCGTACCCTAATCCTAACCTGTACCCTAAACCGAGCCCTAACCCTAACTCTAGCCCCTAACCCTAACCCTAAACCATACCCTATGCCCTACCCGAACACCTCCCCGAACCCGTACCCTAAGCCGTAACCTAACCCTCACCCTAACCCTAACCCTAACCCGAAGCTACCCTTGACGGCTTCTGCCTCCAATAGATTTCCTAAGCACTAGTGTTTTAAGGAACAGGTTAAAAAGAGAATCCCTAATGTGATTTCTTGATAATGGGTGTGTTCCTTATCTTCTCCTCGTGTCTAAACTCTTCTCCATGGCTGGACCCCCAAAATAATATTCCTTTACGTGCATAAGGGGTATCTAGAGAGTGGGATAGGTTTAATAACTACCCTCACCCTAACGCGTACCCTAACCCTAACCCCTACCCTAACCCTAACGCGTACCCTAATCCTAACCTGTACCCTAAACCGAGCCCTAACCCTAACACTAGCCCTAACCCTAACCCTAACCCATACCCCTACGCCCTACCCGAACCCCTCCCACGAACCCGTACCCTAAGCCGTACCCTAACCCTCACCCTAACCCTAACCCTAACCCTAAGCTACCCTTGACGGCTTCTGCCTCCAATAGATTTCCTAAGCACTAGTGTTTTAAGGAACAGTTTAAAAAGAGAATCACATTGTGATTTCTTGATAATGGGTGTGTTCCTTATCTTCTCCTCGTGTCTAAACTCTTCTCCCATGGCTGGACCCCCACAATAATAGTCCTTTACGTGCTAAGGGGTATCTAGAGAGTGTGATAGGTTTAATAACTACCCCCCACCCTAACGCGTACCCTAACCATAACCCATACCCTAACCCTAACGCGTACCTTAATCCTAACCCGTACCCTAAACCGAGCCCTAACCCTAACATTAACCCTAACCCTAACCCTAACCCATACCCTACGCCCTACCCCGAACCCCTCCCCGAACCCGTACCCTAAGCCATACCCTAACCCTCACCCTAACCCTAACCCTAACCCTAAGCTACCCTTGACTGCTTCTGCCTCCAATAGATTTCCTAAGCACTAGTGTTTTAAGGAACAGGTATAAAGAGAATCCTAATGTGATTTCTTGATAATGGGTGTGTTACTTATCTTCTCCTAGTGTCTAAACTCTTCTCCATGGCTGGACCCCCCAAATAATATTCCTTTACGTACTAAGGGGTATCTAGAGAGTGGGATAGGTTTAATAACTAACCTCACCCTATCGCGTACCCTAACCCTAACCCCTACCCCTAACCCTAACGCGTACCCTAATCCTAACCCGTACCCTAAAACCGAGCCCTAACCCTAACACTAACCCTAACCCTAACCCCTAACCCCATACTCTACGCCCCTACCCGAACCCCTCCCCGAACCCGTACCCTAAGCCATACCCTAACCCTCACCCTAACCCTAACCCTAACCTAAGCTACCCTTGACGGCTTCTGCCTCCAATAGATTTCCTAAGCACTAGTGTTTTAAGGAACAGGTTAAAAAGAGAATCCTAATGTGATTTCGTGATAATGGGTGTGTTCCTTATCTTCTCCTAGTGTCTAAACTCTTCTCCATGGCTGCACCCCCAAATAATATTCCTTTACGTGCTAAGGGGTATCTAGAGAATGTGATAGGTTTAATAACTACCCCCACCCTAACGCGTACCCTAACCCTAACCCCTACCCTAACCCTAACGCGTACCCTAATCCTAACCCGTACCCTAAACCGAGCCCCTAACCCTAACACTAACCCTAACCCTAACCCTAACCCATACCCTACGTCCTACCCGAACCCCTCCCCCAACCCGTACCCTAAGCCATACCCTAACCCTCACCCTAACCCTAACCCTAAACCTAAGCTACCCTTGACTGCTTCTGCCTCCAATAGATTTCCTAAGCACTAGTGTTTTAAGGAACAGGTTAAAAAGAGGATCCTAATGTGATTTCGTGATAATGGGTGTGTTCCTTATCTTCTCCTAGTGTCTAAACTCTTCTCCATGGCTGAACCCCCAATAATATTCCTGTACGTGCTAAGGGGTATCTAGAGAGTGGGATAGGTTTAATAACTACACTCACCCTAAAGCGTACCCTAACCCTAACCACTACCCTAACACTAACGCGTACCCTAATCCTAACCCGTACCCTAAACCGAGCACTAACCCTAACATTAACCCTAACCCTAACCCTAACCCATACCCTACGCCCTACCCGAACCCCTCCCCGAACCCGTACCCTAAGCCGTACCCTAACCCTCACCCTAACCCTAACCCTAACCCTAAGCTACCCTTGACTGCTTCTGCCTCCAATAGATTTCCTAACCACTAGTGTTTTAAGGAACACGTTATAAAGAGAATCCTAATGTGATTTCGTGATAATGGGTGTGTTCCTTATCTTCTCCTAGTGTCTAAACTCTTCTCCATGGCTGGACCCCCTATAATATTCCTGTACGTGCTAAGGGGTATCTAGAGAGTGGGATAGGTTTAATAACTACCCTCACCCTAACGCGTACACTAAACGTAAACCCTACCCTAACCCTAACGCATACCCTAATCCTAAACTTTACCCTAAACCGAGACCTAACCCTAACACTAGCCCTAACCCTAACCCATACCCTACGCCCTACCCGAACACCTCCCCGAACCCGTACCCTAAGCCGTACCCTAACCCTCACCCTAACCCTAACCCTAACCATAAGCTACCCTTGACTGCTTCTCCCGCCAATAGATTTCCTAAGCACTAGTGTTTTAAGGAACAGGTTAAAAAGAGAATCGTAATGTGATTTCGTGATAATGGGTGTGTTCCTTATCTTCTCCTAGTGTCTAAACTCTTCTCCATGGCTGGACCCCCAATAATATTCCTGTACGTGCTAACGGGTATCTAGAGAGTGGGATAGGTTTAATAACTACCCTCACCCTAAAGCGTACCCTAACCCTAACCACTACCCTAACACTAATGCGTACCCTTATCCTAACCCGTACCCTAAACCGAGCCCTAACCCTAACACTAACCCTAATCCTAACCCTAACCCATACCCTACGGCCTACCCGAACCCCTCCCCGAACCCGTACCCTAAGCCGTACCCTAACCCTCACCCTAACCCTAACCCTAAACATAAGCTACCCTTGACTGCTTCTGCCTCCAATAGATTTCCTAAGCACTAGTGTTTTAAGGAACAGTTTAAAAAGAGAATCACATTGTGATTTCTTGATAATGGGTGTGTTCCTTATCTTCTCCTCGTGTCTAAACTCTTCTTCATGGCTGGACCCCCAAATAATATTCCTTTACGTGCTAAGGGGTATCTAGAGACTGGGATAGGTTTAATAACTACCCTCCCCCTAACGCGTACCCTAACCCTAACCCCTACCCTAACCCTAACGCGTACCCTAATCCTAACCCGTACCCTAAACCGAGCCCTAACCCTAACACTAGCCCTAACCCTAACCCTAACCCATACCCTACGCCCTACCCGAACCCCTCCCCGAATCCGTACCCTAAGCCGTACCCTAACCCTCACCCTAACCCTAACCCTAACCCTAAGCTACCCTTGACTGCTTCTGCCTCCAATAGATTTCCTAAGCACTAGTGTTTTAAGGAACAAGTTAAAAAGAGAATCCTAATGTGATTTCGTGATAATGGGTGTGTTCCTTATCTTCTCCTAGTGTCTAAACTCTTCTCCATGGCTCGACGCCCAAATAATATTCCTTTACGTGCTAAGGGGTATCTAGAGAGTGTGATAGGTTTAATAACTACCCTCACCCTAACGCGTACCCTAACCCTAACCGCTACCCTAACCCTAACGAGTACCCTAATCCTAACCCGTACCCTAAACCGAGGCCTAACCCTAACACTAACCCTAACCCTAACCCTAACCCATACCCTAATCCCTACCCGAAACCCTCCCCGAACCCGTACCCTAAGCCGTACCCTAACCCTCACCCTAACCCTAACCCTAACCCTAAGCTACCCTTGACTGCTTCTGCCTCCAATAGATATCCTAACCACTAGTGTTTTAAGGAACCGTTTAAAAAGAGAATCATATTGTGATTTCTTGATAATGGGTGTGTTCCTTATCTTCTCCTAGTGTCTAAACCCTTTTCCATGGCTGGACCCCCAAATAATATTCCTTTACGTGCTAAGGCGTATCTAGAGAGTGGGATAGGTTTAATAACTACCCTCACCCTAAAGCGTACCCTAACCCTAACCCCTACCCTAACACTAACGCGTACCCTAATCCTAACCCGTACCCTAAACTGAGCCCTAACCCTAACACTAACCCTAACCCTAACTCTAACCCATACCCTACGCCCTAACCGAATCCCTCCCCGAACCCGTACCCTAAGCCGTACCCTAACCCTCACCCTAACCCTAACCCTAACCCTAGGCTACCCTTGACGGCTTCTGCCTCCAATAGATTTCCTAAGCACTAGTGATTTAAGGAACAGGTTTAAAGGAGAATCCTAATGTGATTTCTTGATAATAGGTGTGTTCCTTATCTTCTCCTCGTGTCTAAACTCTTCTCCATGGCTGGACCCCCAAATAATATTCCTTTACGTGCTAAGGGGTATCTAGAGAGTGGGATAGGTTTAATAACTACCCTCACCCTAACGCGTATCCTAACCCTAACCCCTACCCTAACCCTAACGCATACCCTAATCCTAACCCGTACCCTAAACCGAGCCCTAACCCTAACACTAGCCCTATCCCTAACCCTAACCCATACCCTACGCCCTACCCGAACCCCTCCCCGAACCCGTATCGTAAGCCGTACCCTAACCCTCACCCTAACCCTAACCCTAACCCTAAGCTACCCTTGACTGCTTCTGCCTCCAATAGATTTCCTAAGCATTAGTGTTTTAAGGAACAGTTTAAAAAGAGAATCACATTGTGATTTCTTGATAATGGGTGTGTTCCTTATCTTCTCCGCGTGTCTAAACTGTTCTCCTTGGCTGGACCCCCAAATAATAGTCCTTTACGTGCTAAGGGGTATCTAGAGAGTGTGATAGGTTTAATAACTACCCCCACCCTAACGCGTACCCTAACCATAACCCCGACCCTAACCCTAACGCGTACCCTAATCCTAACCCGTACCCTAAACCGAGCCCTAACCCTAACACTAACCCTAACCCTAACCCTAACCCATACCCTACGCCCTACCCGAACCCCTCCCCGAACCCGTACCCTAAGCCATACCCTAACCCTCACCCTAACCCTAACCCTAACCCTAAGCTACCCTTGACTGCTTCTGCCTCCAATAGATTTCCTAAGCACTAGTGTTTTAAGGAACAGGTTAAAAAGAGAATCCTAATGTGATTTCGTGATAATGGGTGTGTTCCTTATCTTCTCCTCGTGTCTAAACTCTTCTCCATGGCTGGACCCCCAAATAATATTCCTTTACGTACTATGGGGTATCTAGAGAGTGGGATAGGTTTAATAACTAACCTCACCCTATCGCGTACCCTAACCCTAACACCTACCCTAACACTAACGCGTACCCTAAACCTAACCTGTACCCTAAACCGAGCCCTAACCCTAACACTAACCCTAACCCTAACCCTAACCCATACCCTACGCCCTACCCGAACCCCTCCCCGAACCCGTACCCTAAGCCGTACCCTAACCCTCACCCTAACCCTAACCCTAACCCTAAGCTACCCTTGACGGCTTCTGCCTCCAATAGATTTCCTAAGCAATAGTGTTTTAAGGAACAGGTTAAAAAGAGACTCCTAATGTGATTTCGTGATAATGGGTGTGTTCCTTATCTTCTCCTAGTGTCTAAACTCTTCTCCATGGCTGGACCCCCAAATAATATTCCTTTACGTGCTAAGGGGTATCTAGAGAGTGTGATAGGTTTAATAACTACCCCCACCCTAACGCGTACCCTAACCCTAACCCCTACCCTAACCCTAACGCGTAGCCTAATCCTAACCCATACCCTAAACCGAGCCCTAACCCTAACACTAACCCTAACCCTAACCCTAACCCATACCCTACGCCCTACCCGAACCCCTCCCCGAACCCGTACCCTAAGCCATACCCTAACCCTCACCCTAACCCTAACCCTAACCCTAAGCTACCCTTGACTGCTTCTGCCTCCAATAGATTTCCTAAGCACTAGTGTTTTAAGGAACAGGTTAAAAAGAGAATCCTAATGTGATTTCGTGATAATGGGTGTGTTCCTTATCTTCTCCTAGTGTCTAAACTCTTCTCCATGGCTGGATCCCCAAATAATATTCCTTTATGAGCTAAGGGGTATCTAGAGAGTGTGATAGGTTTAATAACTACCCTCACCCTAACGTTTTCCCTAACCCTAACCCCTACCCTAACCCTAGCACGTACCCGAATCCTAACCCGTACCCTAAACCGAGCCCTAACCCTAACACTAGCCCTAACCCTAACCCTAACCCATACCCTACGCCCTACCCGAACCCCTCCCCGAACCCGTACCCTAAGCCGTACCCTAACCCTCACCCTAAACCTAACCCTAACCCTAAGCTACCCTTGACTGCTTCTGCCTCCAATAGATTTCCTAAGCACTAGTATTTTAAGGAACAGGTTAAAAAGAGAATCCTAATGTGATTTCGTGATAATGGGTGTGTTCCTTATCTTCTCCTAGTGTCTAAACTCTTCTCCATGGCTGGACCCCCAAATAATATTCCTTTACATGCTAAGGGGTATCTAGAGAGTGGGATAGGTTTAATAACTACCCCCACCCTAACGCGTACCCTAACCCTAACCCCTACCCTAACCCTAACGCGTACCCTAATCCTATCCTGTACCCTAAACCGAGCCCTAACCCTAACACTAGCCCTAACCCTAACCCTAACCCATACCCTACGCCCTACCCGAACCCCTCCCCGAACCCGTACCCTAAGCCGTACCCTAACCCTCACCCTAACCCTAACCCTAACCCTAAGCTACCCTTGACGGCTTCTGCCTCCAATAGATTTCCTAAGCACTAGTGTTTTAAGGAACATGTTAAAAAGAGAATCCTAATGTGATTTCTTGATAATGGGTGTGTTCCTTATCTTCTCCTCGTGTCTAAACTCTTCTCCATGGCTGGACCCCCAAATAATATTCCTTTATGTGCTAAGGGGTATCTAGAGAGTGTGATAGGTTTAATAACTAACCTCACCCTAACGCGTACCCTAACCCTAACCCCTACCCTAACCCTAGCGCGTACCCTAATCCTAACCCCTACCCTAAACCGAGCCCTAACCCTAACACTAACTCTAACCCTAACCCTAACCCTAAGCTACCCTTGACGGCTTCTGCCTCCAATAGATTTCCTAAGCACTAGTGTTTTAAGGAACAGGTTAAAAAGAGAATCCTAATGTGATTTCTTGATAATGGGTGTGTTCCTTATCTTCTCCTCGTGTCTAAACTCTTCTCCATGGCTGGACCCCCAAATAATATTCCTTTACGTGCTAAGGGGTATCTAGAGAGTGGGATAGGTTTAATAACTACCCTCACCCTAACGTGTACCCTAACCCTAACCGCTACCCTAACCCTATCGAGTACCCTAATCCTAACCCGTACCCTAAACCGAGCCTTAACCCTAACACTAACCCTAACCCTAACCCTAACCCATACCCTACGCCCTACCCGAAACCCTCCCCGAACCCGTACCCTAAGCCGTACCCTAACCCTCACCCTAACCCTAACCCTAACACTAAGCTACCCTTGACTGCTTCTGCCTCCAATAGATTTCCTAAGCACTAGTGTTTTAAGGAACAGGTTAAAAAGAGAATCCTAATGTGATTTCGTGATAATGGGTGTGTTCCTTATCTTCTCCTAGTGTCTAAACTCTTCTCCATGGCTGGACCCCCAATAATATTCCTGTACGTGTTAAGGGGTATCTACAGAGTGGGATAGGTTTAATAACTACCCTCACCCTAACGCGTACACTAACCCTAACCCCTACCCTAACCCTAACGCGTACCCTAATCCTAACCTGTACCCTAAACCGAGCCCTAACCCTAACTCTAGCCCTAACCCTAACCCTAACCCATACCCTACGCCCTACCCGAACACCTCCCCGAACCCGTACCCTAAGCCGTACCCTAACCCTCAACCTAACCCTAACCCTAACCCTAAGCTACCCTTGACGGCTTCTGCCTCCAATAGATTTCCTAAGCACTAGTGTTTTAAGGAACATGTTAAAAAGAGAATCCTAATGTGATTTCTTGATAATGGGTGTGTTCCTTGTCTTCTCCTCGTGTCTAAACTCTTCTCCATGGCTCGACCCCCAAATAATATTCCTTTATGTCCTAAGGGGTATCTAGAGAGTGTGATAGGTTTAATAACTACCCTCACCCGAACGCCTACCCTAACCCTAACCCCTACCCTAACCCTAGCGCGTACCCTAATCCTAACCCGTATCCTAAACCGAGCCCTAACCCTAACACTAACTCTAACCCTAACCCTAACCCATACCCTACGCCCTACCCGAACCCCTCCCTGAACCCGTACCCTAAACCGTACCCTAACCCTCACCCTAACCCTAACCCTAACCCTAAGCTACCCTTGACGGCTTCTGCCTCCAATAGATTTCCTAAGCACTAGTGTTTTAAGGAACAGGTTAAAAAGAGAATCCTAATGTGATTTCTTGATAATGGGTGTGTTCCTTATCTTCTCCTCGTGTCTAAACTCTTCTCCATGGCTGGACCCCCAAATAATATTCCTTTACGTGCTAAGGGGTATCTAGAGAGTGGGATAGGTTTAATAACTACCCTCACCCTAACGCGTACCCTAACACTAACCACTACCCGAACCCTAACGCGTACCCTAATCCTAACCCGTACCCTAAACCGAGCCCTAACCCTAACACTAACCCTAACCCTAACCCTAACCCATACCCTACTCCCTACCCGAAACCCCCCCCGAACCCGTACCCTAAGCCGTACCCTAACCCTCACCCTAACCCTAACCCTAACACTAAGCTACCCTTGACTGCTTCTGCCTCCAATAGATTTTCTAAGCACTAGTGTTTTAAGGAACAGGTTAAAAAGAGAATCCTAAAGTGATTTCGTGATAATGGGTGTGTTCCTTATCTTCTCCTAGTGTCTAAACTCTTCTCCATGGCTGGACCCCCAATAATATTCCTGTACGTGCTAAGGGGTATCTACAGAGTGGGATAGGTTTAATAACTACCCTCACCCTAACGCGTACACTAACCCTAACCCCTACCCTAACCCTAACGCGTACCCTAATCCTAACCTGTACCCTAAACCGAGCCCTAACCCTAACTCTAGCCCTAACCCTAACCCTAACCCATACCCTACGCCCTACCCGAACACCTCCCCGAACCCGTACCCTAAGCCGTACCCTAACCCTCAACCTAACCCTAACCCTAACCCTAAGCTACCCTTGACGGCTTCTGCCTCCAATAGATTTCCTAAGCACTAGTGTTTTAAGGAACAGGTTAAAAAGAGAATCCTAATGTGATTTCTTGATAATGGGTGTGTTCCTTGTCTTCTCCTCGTGTCTAAACTCTTCTCCATGGCTGGACCCCCAAATAATATTCCTTTACGTGCTAAGGGGTATCTAGAGAGTGGGATAGGTTTAATAACTACCCTCACCCTAACGCGTACCCTAACCCTAACCCCTACCCGAACCCTAACGCGTACCCTAATCCTAACCCGTACCCTAAACCGAGCCCTAACCCTAACACTAGCCCTAACCCTAACCCTAACACATACCCTACGCCCTACCCGAACCCCTCCCCGAACCCGTACCCTAAGCCGTACCCTAACCCTCACCCTAACCCTAACACTAACCCTAAGCTACCCTTGACTGCTTCTGCCTCCAATAGATTTCCTAAGCACTAGTGTTTTAAGTAACAGGTTAAAAAGAGAATCCTAATGTGATTTCGTGATAATGGGTGTGTTCCTTATCTTCTCCTAGTGTCTAAACTCTTCTCCATGGCTGGACCCCCAAATAATATTCCTTTACGTGCTAAGGGGTATCTAGAGAGTGGGATAGGTTTAATAACTACCCTCACCCTAACGCGTACACTAACCCTAACCCCTACCCTAACCCTAACGCGTACCCTAATCCTAACCTGTACCCTAAACCGAGCCCTAACCCTAACACTAGCCCTAACCCTAACCCTAACCCATACCCTACGCCCTACCCGAACCCCTCCCCGAACCCGTACCCTAAGCCGTACCCTAACCCTCACCCTAACCCTAACCCTAACCCTAAGCTACCCTTGACGGCTTCTGCCTCCAATAGATTTCCTAAGCACTAGTGTTTTAAGGAACAGTTTAAAGAGAATCACATTGTGATTTCTTGATAATGGGTGTGTTCCTTATCTTCTCCTCGTGTCTAAACTCTTCTCCATGGCTGGACCCCCAAATAATAGTCCTTTACGTGCTAAGGGGTATCTAGAGAGTGTGATAGGTTTAATAACTACCCCCAACCTAACGCGTACCCTAACCATAACCCATACCCTAACCCTAACGCGTACCTTAATCCTAACCCGTACCCTAAACCGAGCCCTAACCCTAACACTAACCCTAACCCTAACCCTAACCCATACCCTACGCCCTACCCGAACCCCTCCCCGAACCCGTACCCTAAGCCATACCCTAACCCTCACCCTAACCCTAACCCTAACCCTAAGCTACCCTTGACTGCTTCTGCCTCCAATAGATTTCCTAAGCACTAGTGTTTTAAGGAACAGGTTAAAAAGAGAATCCTAATGTGATTTCTTGATAATGGGTGTGTTCCTTGTCTTCTCCTCGTGTCTAAACTCTTCTCCATGGCTGGACCCCCAAATAATATTCCTTTATGTGTTAAGGGGTATCTAGAGAGTGTGATAGGTTTAATAACTACCCTCACCCGAACGCCTACCCTAACCCTAACCCCTACCCTAACCCTAGCGCGTACCCTAATCCTAACCCGTATCCTAAACCGAGCCCTAACCCTAACACTAACTCTAACCCTAACCCTAACCCATACCCTACGCCCTACCCGAACCCCTCCCTGAACCCGTACCCTAAACCGTACCCTAACCCTCACCCTAACCCTAACCCTAACCCTAAGCTACCCTTGACGGCTTCTGCCTCCAATAGATTTCCTAAGCACTAGTGTTTTAAGGAACAGGTTAAAAAGAGAATCCTAATGTGATTTCTTGATAATGGGTGTGTTCCTTATCTTCTCCTCGTGTCTAAACTCTTCTCCATGGCTGGACCCCCAAATAATATTCCTTTACGTGCTAAGGGGTATCTAGAGAGTGGGATAGGTTTAATAACTACCCTCACCCTAACGCGTACCCTAACACTAACCACTACCCGAACCCTAACGCGTACCCTAATCCTAACCCGTACCCTAAACCGAGCCCTAACCCTAACACTAACCCTAACCCTAACCCTAACCCATACCCTACTCCCTACCCGAAACCCCCCCCGAACCCGTACCCTAAGCCGTACCCTAACCCTCACCCTAACCCTAACCCTAACACTAAGCTACCCTTGACTGCTTCTGCCTCCATTAGATTTTCTAAGCACTAGTGTTTTAAGGAACAGGTTAAAAAGAGAATCCTAAAGTGATTTCGTGATAATGGGTGTGTTCCTTATCTTCTCCTAGTGTCTAAACTCTTCTCCATGGCTGGACCCCCAATAATATTCCTGTACGTGCTAAGGGGTATCTACAGAGTGGGATAGGTTTAATAACTACCCTCACCCTAACGCGTACACTAACCCTAACCCCTACCCTAACCCTAACGCGTACCCTAATCCTAACCTGTACCCTAAACCGAGCCCTAACCCTAACTCTAGCCCTAACCCTAACCCTAACCCATACCCTACGCCCTACCTGAACACCTCCCCGAACCCGTACCCTAAGCCGTACCCTAACCCTCAACCTAACCCTAACCCTAACCCTAAGCTACCCTTGACGGCTTCTGCCTCCAATAGATTTCCTAAGCACTAGTGTTTTAAGGAACAGGTTAAAAAGAGAATCCTAATGTGATTTCTTGATAATGGGTGTGTTCCTTGTCTTCTCCTCGTGTCTAAACTCTTCTCCATGGCTGGACCCCCAAATAATATTCCTTTACGTGCTAAGGGGTATCTAGAGAGTGGGATAGGTTTAATAACTACCCTCACCCTAACGCGTACCCTAACCCTAACCCCTACCCGAACCCTAACGCGTACCCTAATCCTAACCCGTACCCTAAACCGAGACCTAACCCTAACACTAGCCCTAACCCTAACCCTAACACATACCCTACGCCCTACCCGAACCCCTCCCCGAACCCGTACCCTAAGCCGTACCCTAACCCTCACCCTAACCCTAACACTAACCCTAAGCTACCCTTGACTGCTTCTGCCTCCAATAGATTTCCTAAGCACTAGTGTTTTAAGTAACAGGTTAAAAAGAGAATCCTAATGTGATTTCGTGATAATGGGTGTGTTCCTTATCTTCTCCTAGTGTCTAAACTCTTCTCCATGGCTGGACCCCCAAATAATATTCCTTTAAGTGCTAAGGGGTATCTAGAGAGTGGGATAGGTTTAATAACTACCCTCACCCTAACGCGTACACTAACCCTAACCCCTACCCTAACCCTAACGCGTACCCTAATCCTAACCTGTACCCTAAACCGAGCCCTAACCCTAACACTAGCCCTAACCCTAACCCTAACCCATACCCTACGCCCTACCTGAACCCCTCCCCGAACCCGTACCCTAAGCCGTACCCTAACCCTCACCCTAACCCTAACCCTAACCCTAAGCTACCCTTGACGGCTTCTGCCTCCAATAGATTTCCTAAGCACTAGTGTTTTAAGGAACAGTTTAAAGAGAATCACATTGTGATTTCTTGATAATGGGTGTGTTCCTTATCTTCTCCTCGTGTCTAAACTCTTCTCCATGGCTGGACCCCCAAATAATAGTCCTTTACGTGCTAAGGGGTATCTAGAGAGTGTGATAGGTTTAATAACTACCCCCACCCTAACGCGTACCCTAACCATAACCCATACCCTAACCCTAACGCGTACCTTAATCCTAACCCGTACCCTAAACCGAGCCCTAACCCTAACACTAGCCCTAACCCTAACCCTAACCCATACCCTACGCCCTACCCGAACCCCTCCCCGAACCCGTACCCTAAGCCATACCCTAACCCTCACCCTAACCCTAACCCTAACCCTAAGCTACCCTTGACTGCTTCTGCCTCCAATAGATTTCCTAAGCACTAGTGTTTTAAGGAACAGGTTAAAAAGAGAATCCTAATGTGATTTCTTGATAATGGGTGTGTTCCTTGTCTTCTCCTCGTGTCTAAACTCTTCTCCATGGCTGGACCCCCAAATAATATTCCTTTATGTGCTAAGGGGTATCTAGAGAGTGTGATAGGTTTAATAACTACCCTCACCCGAACGCCTACCCTAACCCTAACCCCTACCCTAACCCTAGCGCGTACCCTAATCCTAACCCGTATCCTAAACCGAGCCCTAAACCTAACACTAACTCTAACCCTAACCCTAACCCATACCCTACGCCCTACCCGAACCCCTCCCTGAACCCGTACCCTAAACCGTACCCTAACCCTCACCCTAACCCTAACCCTAACCCTAAGCTACCCTTGACGGCTTCTGCCTCCAATAGATTTCCTAAGCACTAGTGTTTTAAGGAACAGGTTAAAAAGAGAATCCTAATGTGATTTCTTGATAATGGGTGTGTTCCTTATCTTCTCCTCGTGTCTAAACTCTTCTCCATGGCTGGACCCCCAAATAATATTCCTTTACGTGCTAAGGGGTATCTAGAGAGTGGGATAGGTTTAATAACTACCCTCACCCTAACGCGTACCCTAACCCTAACCCCTACCCGAACCCTAACGCGTACCCTAATCCTAACCCGTACCCTAAACCGAGCCCTAACCCTAACACTAACCCTAACCCTAACCCTAACCCATACCCTACGCCCTACCCGAAACCCTCCCCGAACCCGTACCCTAAGCCGTACCCTAACCCTCACCCTAACCCTAACCCTAACACTAAGCTACCCTTGACTGCTTCTGCCTCCAATAGATTTTCTAAGCACTAGTGTTTTAAGGAACAGGTTAAAAAGAGAATCCTAATGTGATTTCGTGATAATGGGTGTGTTCCTTATCTTCTCCTAGTGTCTAAACTCTTCTCCATGGCTGGACCCCCAATAATATTCCTGTACGTGCTAAGGGGTATCTACAGAGTGGGATAGGTTTAATAACTACCCTCACCCTAACGCGTACACTAACCCTAACCCCTACCCTAACCCTAACGCGTACCCTAATCCTAACCTGTACCCTAAACCGAGCCCTAACCCTAACTCTAGCCCTAACCCTAACCCTAACCCATACCCTACGCCCTACCCGAACACCTCCCCGAACCCGTACCCTAAGCCGTACCCTAACCCTCAACCTAACCCTAACCCTAACCCTAAGCTACCCTTGACGGCTTCTGCCTCCAATAGATTTCCTAAGCACTAGTGTTTTAAGGAACAGGTTAAAAAGAGAATCCTAATGTGATTTCTTGATAATGGGTGTGTTCCTTGTCTTCTCCTCGTGTCTAAACTCTTCTCCATGGCTGGACCCCCAAATAATATTCCTTTATGTGCTAAGGGGTATCTAGAGAGTGTGATAGGTTTAATAACTACCCTCACCCGAACGCCTACCCTAACCCTAACCCCTACCCTAACCCTAGCGCGTACCCTAATCCTAACCCGTATCCTAAACCGAGCCCTAACCCTAACACTAACTCTAACCCTAACCCTAACCCATACCCTACGCCCTACCCGAACCCCTCCCTGAACCCGTACCCTAAACCGTACCCTAACCCTCACCCTAACCCTAACCCTAACCCTAAGCTACCCTTGACGGCTTCTGCCTCCAATAGATTTCCTAAGCACTAGTGTTTTAAGGAACAGGTTAAAAAGAGAATCCTAATGTGATTTCTTGATAATGGGTGTGTTCCTTATCTTCTCCTCGTGTCTAAACTCTTCTCCATGGCTGGACCCCCAAATAATATTCCTTTACGTGCTAAGGGGTATCTAGAGAGTGGGATAGGTTTAATAACTACCCTCACCCTAACGCGTACCCTAACCCTAACCCCTACCCGAACACTAACGCGTACCCTAATCCTAACCCGTACCCTAAACCGAGCCCTAACCCTAACACTAGCCCTAACCCTAACCCTAACACATACCCTACGCCCTACCCGAACCCCTCCCCGAACCCGTACCCTAAGCCGTACCCTAACCCTCACCCTAACCCTAACACTAACCCTAAGCTACCCTTGACTGCTTCTGCCTCCAATAGATTTCCTAAGCACTAGTGTTTTAAGGAACAGGTTAAAAAGAGAATCCTAATGTGATTTCGTGATAATGGGTGTGTTCCTTATCTTCTCCTAGTGTCTAAACTCTTCTCCATGGCTGGACCCCCAAATAATATTCCTTTACGTGCTAAGGGGTATCTAGAGAGTGGGATAGGTTTAATAACTACCCTCACCCTAACGCGTACACTAACCCTAACCCCTACCCTAACCCTAACGCGTACCCTAATCCTAACCTGTACCCTAAACCGAGCCCTAACCCTAACACTAGCCCTAACCCTAACCCTAACCCATACCCTACGCCCTACCCGAACCCCTCCCCGAACCCGTACCCTAAGCCGTACCCTAACCCTCACCCTAACCCTAACCCTAACCCTAAGCTACCCTTGACGGCTTCTGCCTCCAATAGATTTCCTAAGCACTAGTGTTTTAAGGAACAGTTTAAAAAGAGAATCACATTGTGATTTCTTGATAATGGGTGTGTTCCTTATCTTCTCCTCGTGTCTAAACTCTTCTCCATGGCTGGACCCCCAAATAATAGTCCTTTACGTGCTAAGGGGTATCTAGAGAGTGTGATAGGTTTAATAACTACCCCCACCCTAACGCGTACCCTAACCATAACCCATACCCTAACCCTAACGCGTACCTTAATCCTATCCCGTACCCTAAACCGAGCCCTAACCCTAACACTAACCCTAACCCTAACCCTAACCCATACCCTACGCCCTACCCGAACCCCTCCCCGAACCCGTACCCTAAGCCATACCCTAACCCTCACCCTAACCCTAACCCTAACCCTAAGCTACCCTTGACTGCTTCTGCCTCCAATAGATTTCCTAAGCACTAGTGTTTTAAGGAACAGGTTAAAAAGAGAATCCTAATGTGATTTCTTGATAATGGGTGTGTTCCTTATCTTTTCCTAGTGTCTAAACTCTTCTCCATGGCTGGACCCCCAAATAATATTCCTTTACGTACTAAGGGGTATCTAGAGAGTGGGATAGGTTTAATAACTAACCTCACCCTATCGCGTACCCTAACCCTAACCCCTACCCTAACCCTAACGCGTACCCTAATCCTAACCCGTACCCTAAACCGAGCCCTAACCCTAACACTAACCCTAACCCTAACCCTAACCCATACTCTACGCCCTACCCAAACCCCTCCCCGAACCCGTACCCTAAACCTCACCCTAACACTAACCCTAACCCTAAGCTACCCTTGACGGCTTCTGCCTCCAATAGATTTCCTAAGCACTAGTGTTTTAAGGAACAGGTTAAAAAGAGAATCCTAATGTGATTTCGTGATAATGGGTGTGTTCCTTATCTTCTCCTAGTGTCTAAACTCTTCTCCATGGCTGCACCCCCAAATAATATTCCTTTACGTGCTAAGGGGTATCTAGAGAATGTGATAGGTTTAATAACTACCCCCACCCCAACGCGTACCCTAACCCTAACCCCTACCCTAACCCTAACGCGTACCCTAATCCTAACCCGTACCCTAAACCGAGCCCTAACCCTAACACTAACCCTAACCCTAACCCTAACCCATACCCTACGTCCTACCCGAAACCCTCCCCGAACCCGTACCCTAAGCCAAACCCTAAACCTCACCCTAACCCTAACCCTAAACCTAAGCTACCCTTGACTGCTTCTGCCTCCAATAGATTTCCTAAGCACTAGTGTTTTAAGGAACAGGTTAGAAAGAGAATCCTAATGTGATTTCGTGATAATGGGTGTGTTCCTTATCTTCTCCTAGTGTCTAAACTCTTCTCCATGGCTGGACCCCCAATAATATTCCTGTACGTGCTAAGGGGTATCTAGAGAGTGGGATAGGTTTAATAACTACACTCACCCTAAAGCGTACCCTAACCCTAACCACTACCCTAACACTAACGCGTACCCTAATCCTAACCCGTACCCTAAACCGAGCACTAACCCTAACATTAACCCTAAGCCTAACCCTAACCCATACCCTACGCCCTACCGGAACCCCTCCCCGAACCCGTACCCTAAGCCGTACCCTAACCCTCACCCTAACCCTAACCCTAACCCTAAGCTACCCTTGACTGCTTCTGCCTCCAATAGATTTCCTAACCACTAGTGTTTTAAGGAACACGTTATAAAGAGAATCCTAATGTGATTTCGTGTTAATGGGTGTGTTCCTTATCTTCTCCTAGTGTCTAAACTCTTCTCCATGGCTGGACCCCCTATAATATTCCTGTACGTGCTAAGGGGTATCTAGAGAGTGGGATAGGTTTAATAACTACCCTCACCCTAACGCGTACACTAACCGTAAACCCTACCCTAAACCTAACGCATACCCTAATCCTAACCTTTACCCTAAACCGAGACCTAACCCTAACACTAGCCCTAACCCTAACCCATACCCTACGCCCTACCCGAACACCTCCCCGAACCCGTACCCTAAGCCGTAGCCTAACCCTCACCCTAACCCTAACCCTAACCCTAAGCTACCCTTGACTGCTTCTCCCGCCAATAGATTTCCTAAGCACTAGTGTTTTAAGGAACAGGTTAAAAAGAGAATCCTAATGTGATTTCGTGATAATGGGTGTGTTCCTTATCTTCTCCTAGTGTCTAAACTCTTCTCCATGGCTGGACCCCCAATAATATTCCTGTACGTGCTAAGGGGTATCTAGAGAGTGGGATAGGTTTAATAACTACCCTCACCCTAAAGCGTACCCTAACCCTAACCACTACCCTAACACTAACGCGTACCCTAATCCTAACCCGTACCCTAAACCGAGCCCTAACCCTAACACTAACCCTAATCCTAACCCTAACCCATACCCTACGGCCTACCCGAACCCCTCCCCGAACCCGTACCCTAAGCCGTACCCTAACCCTCACCCTAACCCTAACCCTAACCCTAAGCTACCCTTGATGGCTTCTGCCTCCAATAGATTTCCTAAGCACTAGTGTTTTAAGGAACAGTTTAAAAAGAGAATCACATTGTGATTTCTTGATAATGGGTGTGTTCCTTATCTTCTCCTCGTGTCTAAACTCTTCTCCATGGCTGGACCCCCAAATAATAGTCCTTTACGTGCTAAGGGGTATCTAGAGAGTGTGATAGGTTTAATAACTACCCCCACCCTAACGCGTACCCTAACCATAACCCCTACCCTAACCCTAACGCGTACCCTAATCCTAACCCGTACCCTAAACCGAGCCCTAACCCTAACACTAACCCTAACCCTAACCCTAACCCATACCTTACGCCCTACCCGAACCCCTCCCGGAACCCGTACCCTAAGCCATACCCTAACCCTCACCCTAACCCTAACCCTAACCCTAAGCTACCCTTGACCGCTTCTTCCTCCAATAGATTTCCTAAGCACTAGTGTTTTAAGGAACAGGTTAAAAAGAGAATCCTAATGTGATTTCTTGATAATGGGTGTGTTCCTTATCTTCTCCTCGTGTCTAAACTCTTCTCCATGGCTGGACCCCCAAATAATATTCCTTTACGTGCTAAGGGGTATCTAGAGACTGGGATAGGTTTAATAACTACCCTCCCCCTAACGCGTACCCTAACCCTAAACCCTACCCTAACCCTAACGCGTACCCTAATCCTAACCCGTACCCTAAACCGAGCCCTAACCCTAACACTAGCCCTAACCCTAACCCTAACCCATACCCTACGCCCTACCCGAACCCCTCCCCGAATCCGTACCCTAAGCCGTACCCTAACCCTCACCCTAACCCTAACCCTAACCCTAAGCTACCCTTGACTGCTTCTGCCTCCAATAGATTTCCTAAGCACTAGTGTTTTAAGGAACAAGTTAAAAAGAGAATCCTAATGTGATTTCGTGATAATGGGTGTGTTCCTTATCTTCTCCTAGTGTCTAAACTCTTCTCCATGGCTGGACCCCCAAATAATATTCCTTTACGTACTAAGGGGTATCTAGAGAGTGGGATAGGTTTAATAACTAACCTCACCCTATCGCGTACCCTAACCCTAACCCCTACCCTAACCCTAACGCGTACCCTAATCCTAACCCGTACCCTAAACCGAGCCCTAACCCTAACACTAACCCTAACCCTAACCCTAACCCATACTCTACGCCCTACCCGAACCCCTCCCCGAATCCGTACCCTAAGCCGTACCCTAACCCTCACCCTAACCCTAACCCTAACCCTAAGCTACCCTTGACTGCTTCTGCCTCCAATAGATTTCCTAAGCACTAGTGTTTTAAGGAACAAGTTAAAAAGAGAATCCTAATGTGATTTCGTGATAATGGGTGTGTTCCTTATCTTCTCCTAGTGTCTAAACTCTTCTCCATGGCTCGACGCCCAAATAATATTCCTTTACGTGCTAAGGGGTATCTAGAGAGTGTGATAGGTTTAATAACTACCCTCACCCTAACGCGTACCCTAACCCTAACCGCTACCCTAACCCTAACGAGTACCCTAATCCTAACCCGTACCCTAAACCGAGCCCTAACCCTAACACTAACCCTAACCCTAACCCTAACCCATACCCTTATCCCTACCCGAAACCCTCCCCGAACCCGTACCCTAAGCCGTACCCTAACCCTCACCCTAACCCTAACCCTAACCCTAAGCTACCCTTGACTGCTTCTGCCTCCAATAGATATCCTAACCACTAGTGTTTTAAGGAACAGTTTAAAAAGAGAATCATATTGTGATTTCTTGATAATGGGTGTGTTCCTTATCTTCTCCTAGTGTCTAAACCCTTCTCCATGGCTGGACCCCCAAATAATATTCCTTTACGTGCTAAGGCGTATCTAGAGAGTGGGATAGGTTTAATAACTACCCTCACCCTAAAGCGTACCCTAAACCTAACCCCTACCCTAACACTAACGCGTACCCTAATCCTAACCCGTACCCTAAACTGAGCCCTAACCCTAACACTAACCCTAACCCTAACTCTAACCCATACCCTACGCCCTAACCGAATCCCTCCCCAAACCCGTACCCTAAGCCGTACCCTAACCCTCACCCTAACCCTAACCCTAACCCTAGGCTACCCTTGACGGCTTCTGCCTCCAATAGATTTCCTAAGCACTAGTGATTTAAGGAACAGGTTTAAAGGAGAATCCTAATGTGATTTCTTGATAATGGGTGTGTTCCTTATCTTCTCCTCGTGTCTAAACTCTTCTCCATGGCTGGACCCCCAAATAATATTCCTTTACGTGCTAAGGGGTATCTAGAGAGTGGGATAGGTTTAATAACTACCCTCACCCTAACGCGTATCCTAACCCTAACCCCTACCCTAACCCTAACGCATACCCTAATCCTAACCCGTACCCTAAACCGAGCCCTAACCCTAACACTAGCCCTATCCCTAACCCTAACCCATACCCTACGCCCTACCCGAACCCCTCCCCGAACCCGTATCGTAAGCCGTACCCTAACCCTCACCCTAACCCTAACCCTAACCCTAAGCTACCCTTGACTCCTTCTGCCTCCAATAGATTTCCTAAGCACTAGTGTTTTAAGGAACAGTTTAAAAAGAGAATCACATTGTGATTTCTTGATAATGGGTGTGTTCCTTATCTTCTCCGCGTGTCTAAACTGTTCTCCTTGGCTGGACCCCCAAATAATAGTCCTTTACGTGCTAAGGGGTATCTAGAGAGTGTGATAGGTTTAATAACTACCCCCACCTTAACGCGTACCCTAACCATAACCCCTACCCTAACCCTAACGCGTACCCTAATCCTAACCCGTACCCTAAACCGAGCCCTAACCCTAACACTAACCCTAACCCTAACCCTAACCCATACCCTACGCCCTACCCGAACCCCTCCCCGAACCCGTACCCTAAGCCATACCCTAAACCTCACCCTAACCCTAACCCTAACCCTAAGCTACACTTGACTGCTTCTGCCTCCAATAGATTTCCTAAGCACTAGTGTTTTAAGGAACAGGTTAAAAAGAGAATCCTAATGTGATTTCGTGATAATGGGTGTGTTCCTTATCTTCTCCTCGTGTCTAAACTCTTCTCCATGGCTGGACCCCCAAATAATATTCCTTTACGTACTATGGGGTATCTAGAGAGTGGGATAGGTTTAATAACTAACCTCACCCTATCGCGTACCCTAACCCTAACACCTACCCTAACACTAACGCGTACCCTAATCCTAACCCGTACCCTAAACCGAGCCCTAACCCTAACACTAACCCTAACCCTAACCCTAACCCATACCCTACGCCCTACCCGAACCCCTCCCCGAACCCGTACCCTAAGCCGTACCCTAACCCTCACCCTAACCCTAACCCTAACCCTAAGCTACCCTTGACGGCTTCAGCCTCCAATAGATTTCCTAAGCACTAGTGTTTTAAGGAACAGGTTAAAAAGAGAATCACATTGTGATTTCTTGATAATGGGTGTGTTCCTTATCTTCTCCGCGTGTCTAAACTGTTCTCCTTGGCTGGACCCCCAAATAATAGTCCTTTACGTGCTAAGGGGTATCTAGAGAGTGTGATAGGTTTAATAACTACCCCCACCCTAACGCGTACCCTAACCATAACCCCTACCCTAACCCTAACGCGTACCCTAATCCTAACCCGTACCCTAAACCGAGCCCTAACCCTAACACTAACCCTAACCCTAACCCTAACCCATACCCTACGCCCTACCCGAACCCCTCCCCGAACCCGTACCCTAAGCCATACCCTAACCCTCACCCTAACCCTAACCCTAACCCTAAGCTACCCTTGACTGCTTCTGCCTCCAATAGATTTCCTAAGCACTAGTGTTTTAAGGAACAGGTTAAAAAGAGAATCCTAATGTGATTTCGTGATAATGGGTGTGTTCCTTATCTTCTCCTCGTGTCTAAACCCTTCTCCATGGCTGGACCCCCAAATAATATTCCTTTACGTGCTAAGGGGTATCTAGAGAGTGGGATAGGTTTAATAACTACCCTCACCCTAACGCGTACCCTAACCCTAACCCCTACCCTAACCCTAGCGCGTACCCTAATCCTAACCCGTACCCTAAACCGAGCCCTAACCCTAACACTAACCCTAACCCTAAACCTAACCCATACCCTACGGCCTACCCGAACCCCTCCCCGAACCCGTACCCTAAGCCGTACCCTAACCCTCACCCTAACCCTAACCCTAACCCTAAGCTACCCTTGACTGCTTCTGCCTCCAATAGATTTCCTAAGCACTAGTGTTTTAAGGAACAGGTTAAAAAGAGAATCCTAATGTGATTTCGTGATAATGGGTGTGTTCCTTATCTTCTCCTCGTGTCTAAACTCTTCTCCATGGCTGGACCCCCAAATAATATTCCTTTACGTGCTAAGGGGTATCTAGAGAGTGGGATAGGTTTAATAACTACCCTCACCCTAACGCGTACCCTAACCCTAACCCCTACCCGAACCCTAACGCGTACCCTAATCCTAACCACTACCCTAAACCGAGCCCTAACCCTAACACTAGCCCTAACCCTAACCCTAACCCATACCCTACGCCCTACCCGAACCCCTCCCTGAACCCGTACCCTAAGCCGTACCCTAACCCTCACCCTAACCCTAACCCTAACCCTAAGCTACCCTTGACTGCTTCTGCCTCCAATACATTTCCTAAGCACTAGTGTTTTAAGGAACAGGTTAAAAAGAGAATCCTAATGTGATTTCGTGATAATGGGTGTGTTCCTTATCTTCTCCTAGTGTCTAAACTCTTCTCCATGGCTCGACGCCCAAATAATATTCCTTTACGTGCTAAGGGGTATCTAGAGAGTGTGATAGGTTTAATAACTACCCTCACCCTAACGCGTACCCTAACCCTAACCGCTACCCTAACCCTAACGAGTACCCTAATCCTAACCCGTACCCTAAACCGAGCCCTAACCCTAACACTAACCCTAACCCTAACCCTAACCCATACCCTTATCCCTACCCGAAACCCTCCCCGAACCCGTACCCTAAGCCGTACCCTAACCCTCACCCTAACCCTAACCCTAACCCTAAGCTACCCTTGACTGCTTCTGCCTCCAATAGATATCCTAACCACTAGTGTTTTAAGGAACAGTTTAAAAAGAGAATCATATTGTGATTTCTTGATAATGGGTGTGTTCCTTATCTTCTCCTAGTGTCTAAACCCTTCTCCATGGCTGGACCCCCAAATAATATTCCTTTACGTGCTAAGGCGTATCTAGAGAGTGGGATAGGTTTAATAACTACCCTCACCCTAAAGCGTACCCTAAACCTAACCCCTACCCTAACACTAACGCGTACCCTAATCCTAACCCGTACCCTAAACTGAGCCCTAACCCTAACACTAACCCTAACCCTAACTCTAACCCATACCCTACGCCCTAACCGAATCCCTCCCCAAACCCGTACCCTAAGCCGTACCCTAACCCTCACCCTAACCCTAACCCTAACCCTAGGCTACCCTTGACGGCTTCTGCCTCCAATAGATTTCCTAAGCACTAGTGATTTAAGGAACAGGTTTAAAGGAGAATCCTAATGTGATTTCTTGATAATGGGTGTGTTCCTTATCTTCTCCTCGTGTCTAAACTCTTCTCCATGGCTGGACCCCCAAATAATATTCCTTTACGTGCTAAGGGGTATCTAGAGAGTGGGATAGGTTTAATAACTACCCTCACCCTAACGCGTATCCTAACCCTAACCCCTACCCTAACCCTAACGCATACCCTAATCCTAACCCGTACCCTAAACCGAGCCCTAACCCTAACACTAGCCCTATCCCTAACCCTAACCCATACCCTACGCCCTACCCGAACCCCTCCCCGAACCCGTATCGTAAGCCGTACCCTAACCCTCACCCTAACCCTAACCCTAACCCTAAGCTACCCTTGACTCCTTCTGCCTCCAATAGATTTCCTAAGCACTAGTGTTTTAAGGAACAGTTTAAAAAGAGAATCACATTGTGATTTCTTGATAATGGGTGTGTTCCTTATCTTCTCCGCGTGTCTAAACTGTTCTCCTTGGCTGGACCCCCAAATAATAGTCCTTTACGTGCTAAGGGGTATCTAGAGAGTGTGATAGGTTTAATAACTACCCCCACCTTAACGCGTACCCTAACCATAACCCCTACCCTAACCCTAACGCGTACCCTAATCCTAACCCGTACCCTAAACCGAGCCCTAACCCTAACACTAACCCTAACCCTAACCCTAACCCATACCCTACGCCCTACCCGAACCCCTCCCCGAACCCGTACCCTAAGCCATACCCTAAACCTCACCCTAACCCTAACCCTAACCCTAAGCTACACTTGACTGCTTCTGCCTCCAATAGATTTCCTAAGCACTAGTGTTTTAAGGAACAGGTTAAAAAGAGAATCCTAATGTGATTTCGTGATAATGGGTGTGTTCCTTATCTTCTCCTCGTGTCTAAACTCTTCTCCATGGCTGGACCCCCAAATAATATTCCTTTACGTACTATGGGGTATCTAGAGAGTGGGATAGGTTTAATAACTAACCTCACCCTATCGCGTACCCTAACCCTAACACCTACCCTAACACTAACGCGTACCCTAATCCTAACCCGTACCCTAAACCGAGCCCTAACCCTAACACTAACCCTAACCCTAACCCTAACCCATACCCTACGCCCTACCCGAACCCCTCCCCGAACCCGTACCCTAAGCCGTACCCTAACCCTCACCCTAACCCTAACCCTAACCCTAAGCTACCCTTGACGGCTTCAGCCTCCAATAGATTTCCTAAGCACTAGTGTTTTAAGGAACAGGTTAAAAAGAGAATCACATTGTGATTTCTTGATAATGGGTGTGTTCCTTATCTTCTCCGCGTGTCTAAACTGTTCTCCTTGGCTGGACCCCCAAATAATAGTCCTTTACGTGCTAAGGGGTATCTAGAGAGTGTGATAGGTTTAATAACTACCCCCACCCTAACGCGTACCCTAACCATAACCCCTACCCTAACCCTAACGCGTACCCTAATCCTAACCCGTACCCTAAACCGAGCCCTAACCCTAACACTAACCCTAACCCTAACCCTAACCCATACCCTACGCCCTACCCGAACCCCTCCCCGAACCCGTACCCTAAGCCATACCCTAACCCTCACCCTAACCCTAACCCTAACCCTAAGCTACCCTTGACTGCTTCTGCCTCCAATAGATTTCCTAAGCACTAGTGTTTTAAGGAACAGGTTAAAAAGAGAATCCTAATGTGATTTCGTGATAATGGGTGTGTTCCTTATCTTCTCCTCGTGTCTAAACCCTTCTCCATGGCTGGACCCCCAAATAATATTCCTTTACGTGCTAAGGGGTATCTAGAGAGTGGGATAGGTTTAATAACTACCCTCACCCTAACGCGTACCCTAACCCTAACCCCTACCCTAACCCTAGCGCGTACCCTAATCCTAACCCGTACCCTAAACCGAGCCCTAACCCTAACACTAACCCTAACCCTAACCCTAACCCATACCCTACGGCCTACCCGAACCCCTCCCCGAACCCGTACCCTAAGCCGTACCCTAACCCTCACCCTAACCCTAACCCTAACCCTAAGCTACCCTTGACTGCTTCTGCCTCCAATAGATTTCCTAAGCACTAGTGTTTTAAGGAACAGGTTAAAAAGAGAATCCTAATGTGATTTCGTGATAATGGGTGTGTTCCTTATCTTCTCCTCGTGTCTAAACTCTTCTCCATGGCTGGACCCCCAAATAATATTCCTTTACGTGCTAAGGGGTATCTAGAGAGTGGGATAGGTTTAATAACTACCCTCACCCTAACGCGTACCCTAACCCTAACCCCTACCCGAACCCTAACGCGTACCCTAATCCTAACCACTACCCTAAACCGAGCCCTAACCCTAACACTAGCCCTAACCCTAACCCTAACCCATACCCTACGCCCTACCCGAACCCCTCCCTGAACCCGTACCCTAAGCCGTACCCTAACCCTCACCCTAACCCTAACCCTAACCCTAAGCTACCCTTGACTGCTTCTGCCTCCAATACATTTCCTAAGCACTAGTGTTTTAAGGAACAGGTTAAAAAGAGAATCCTAATGTGATTTCTTGATAATGGGTGTGTTCCTTATCTTCTCCTAGTGTCTAAACTCTTCTCCATGGCTGGACACCCAAATAATATTCCTTTATGAGCTAAGGGGTATCTAGAGAGTGTGATAGGTTTAATAACTACCCTCACCCTAACGCTTTCCCTAACCCTAACCCCTACCCTAACCCTAGCACGTACCCGAATCCTAACCCGTACCCTAAACCGAGCCCTAACCCTAACACTAGCCCTAACCCTAACCCTAACCCATACCCTACGCCCTACCCGAACCCCTCCCCGAACCCGTACCCTAAGCCGTACCCTAACCCTCACCCTAACCCTAACCCTAACCCTAAGCTACCCTTGACTGCTTCTGCCTCCAATAGATTTCCTAAGCACTAGTGTTTTAAGGAACAGGTTAAAAAGAGAATCCTAATGTGATTTCGTGATAATGGGTGTGTTCCTTATCTTCTCCTAGTGTCTAAACTCTTCTCCATGGCTGGACCCCCAAATAATATTCCTTTACATGCTAAGGGGTATCTAGAGAGTGGGATAGGTTTAATAACTACCCCCACCCTAACGCGTACCCTAACCCTAACCCCTACCCTAACCCTAACGCGTACCCTAATCCTATCCTGTACCCTAAACCGAGCCCTAACCCTAACACTAGCCCTAACCCTAACCCTAACCCATACCCTACGCCCTACCCGAACCCCTCCCCGAACCCGTACCCTAAGCCGTACCCTAACCCTCACCCTAACCCTAACCCTAACCCTAAGCTACCCTTGACGGCTTCTGCCTCCAATAGATTTCCTAAGCACTAGTGTTTTAAGGAACATGTTAAAAAGAGAATCCTAATGTGATTTCTTGATAATGGGTGTGTTCCTTATCTTCTCCTCGTGTCTAAACTCTTCTCCATGGCTGGACCCCCAAATAATATTCCTTTATGTGCTAAGGGGTATCTAGAGAGTGTGATAGGTTTAATAACTAACCTCACCCTAACGCGTACCCTAACCCTAACCCCTACCCTAACCCTAGCGCGTACCCTAATCCTAACCCCTACCCTAAACCGAGCCCTAACCCTAACACTAACTCTAACCCTAACCCTAACCCTAAGCTACCCTTGACGGCTTCTGCCTCCAATAGATTTCCTAAGCACTAGTGTTTTAAGGAACAGGTTAAAAAGAGAATCCTAATGTGATTTCTTGATAATGGGTGTGTTCCTTATCTTCTCCTCGTGTCTAAACTCTTCTCCATGGCTGGACCCCCAAATAATATTCCTTTACGTGCTAAGGGGTATCTAGAGAGTGGGATAGGTTTAATAACTACCCTCACCCTAACGTGTACCCTAACCCTAACCGCTACCCTAACCCTATCGAGTACCCTAATCCTAACCCGTACCCTAAACCGAGCCCTAACCCTAACACTAACCCTAAACCTAACCCTAACCCATACCCTACGCCCTACCCGAAACCCTCCCCGAACCCGTACCCTAAGCCGTACCCTAACCCTCACCCTAACCCTAACCCTAACCCTAAGCTACCCTTGACTGCTTCTGCCTCCAATAGATTTCCTAAGCACTAGTGTTTTAAGGAACAGGTTAAAAAGAGAATCCTAATGTGATTTCGTGATAATGGGTGTGTTCCTTATCTTCTCCTAGTGTCTAAACTCTTCTCCATGGCTGGACCCCCAATAATATTCCTGTACGTGCTAAGGGGTATCTACAGAGTGGGATAGGTTTAATAACTACACTCACCCTAACGCGTACACTAACCCTAACCCCTACCCTAACCCTAACGCGTACCCTAATCCTAACCTGTACCCTAACCCGAGCCCTAACCCTAACTCTAGCCCTAACCCTAACCCTAACCCATACCCTACGCCCTACCCGAACACCTCCCCGAACCCGTACCCTAAGCCATACCCTAACCCTCACCCTAACCCTAACCCTAACCCTAAGCTACCCTTGACGGCTTCTGCCTCCAATAGATTTCCTAAGCACTAGTGTTTTAAGGAACATGCTAAAAAGAGAATCCTAATGTGATTTCTTGATAATGGGTGTGTTCCTTGTCTTCTCCTCGTGTCTAAACTCTTCTCCATGGCTGGACCCCCAAATAATATTCCTTTATGTGCTAAGGGGTATCTAGAGAGTGTGATAGGTTTAATAACTACCCTCACCCGAACGCCTACCCTAACCCTAACCCCTACCCTAACCCTAGCGCGTACCCTAATCCTAACCCGTATCCTAAACCGAGCCCTAACCCTAACACTAACTCTAACCCTAACCCTAACCCATACCCTACGCCCTACCCGAACCCCTCACTGAACCCGTACCCTAA
This sequence comes from Balaenoptera acutorostrata, assembly GCF_949987535.1. Classification (NCBI taxonomy): domain Eukaryota; kingdom Metazoa; phylum Chordata; class Mammalia; order Artiodactyla; family Balaenopteridae; genus Balaenoptera; species Balaenoptera acutorostrata. Next base: position 200,364 of record NW_026646512.1, on the reverse strand, counting down.
ACCGTACCCTAACCCTCACCCTAACCCTAACCCTAACCCTAAGCTACCCTTGACGGCTTCTGCCTCCAATAGATTTCCTAAGCACTAGTGTTTTAAGGAACAGGTTAAAAAGAGAATCCTAATGTGATTTCTTGATAATGGGTGTGTTCCTTATCTTCTCCTCGTGTCTAAACTCTTCTCCATGGCTGGATCCCCAAATAATATTCCTTTACGTGCTAAGGGGTATCTAGAGAGTGGGATAGGTTTAATAACTACCCTCACCCTAACGCGTACCCTAACCCTAACCCCTACCCGTACCCTAACGCGTACCCTAATCCTAACCCGTACCCTAAACCGAGCCCTAACCCTAACACTAACCCTAACCCTAACCCTAACCCATACCCTACGCCCTACCCGAAACCCTCCCCGAACCCGTACCCTAAGCCGTACCCTAACACTCACCCTAACCCTAACCCTAACACTAAGCTACCCTTGACTGCTTCTGCCTCCAATAGATTTTCTAAGCACTAGTGTTTTAAGGAACAGGTTAAAAAGAGAATCCTAATGTGATTTCGTGATAATGGGTGTGTTCCTTATCTTCTCCTAGTGTCTAAACTCTTCTCCATGGCTGGACCCCCAATAATATTACTGTACGTGCTAAGGGGTATCTACAGAGTGGGATAGGTTTAATAACTACCCTCACCCTAACACGTACACTAACCCTAACCCCTACCCTAACCCTAACACGTACCCTAATCCTAACCTGTACCCTAAACCGAGCCCTAACCCTAACTCTAGCCCTAACCCTAACCCTAACCCATACCCTACGCCCTACCCGAACACCTCCCCGAACCCGTACCCTAAGCCGTACCCTAACCCTCAACCTAACCCTAACCCTAACCCTAAGCTACCCTTGACGGCTTCTGCCTCCAATAGATTTCCTAAGCACTAGTGTTTTAAGGAACAGGTTAAAAAGAGAATCCTAATGTGATTTCTTGATAATGGGTGTGTTCCTTGTCTTCTCCTCGTGTCTAAACTATTCTCCATGGCTGGACCCCCAAATAATATTCCTTTATGTGCTAAGGGGTATCTAGAGAGTGTGATAGGTTTAATAACTACCCTCACCCGAACGCCTACCCTAACCCTAACCCCTACCCTAACCCTAGCGCGTACCCTAATCCTAACCCGTATCCTAAACCGAGCCCTAACCCTAACACTAACTCTAACCCTAACCCTAACCCATACCCTACGCCCTACCCGAACCCCTCCCTGAACCCGTACCCTAAACCGTACCCTAACCCTCACCCTAACCCTAACCCTAACCCTAAGCTACCCTTGATGGCTTCTGCCTCCAATAGATTTCCTAAGCACTAGTGTTTTAAGGAACAGGTTAAAAAGAGAATCCTAATGTGATTTCTTGATAATGGGTGTGTTCCTAATCTTCTCCTCGTGTCTAAACTCTTCTCCATGGCTGGACCCCCAAATAATATTCCTTTACGTGCTAAGGGGTATCTAGAGAGTGTAATAGGTTTAATAACTACCCTCACCCTAACGCGTACCCTAACCCTAACCCCTACCCGAACCCTAACGCGTACCCTAATCCTAACCCGTACCCTAAACCGAGCCCTAACCCTAACACTAGCCCTAACCCTAACCCTAACCCATACCCTACGCCCTACCCGAACCCCTCCCCGAACCCGTACCCTAAGCCGTACCCTAACCCTCACCCTAACCCTAACACTAACCCAGAGCTACCCTTGACTGCTTCTGCCTCCAATAGATTTCCTAAGCACTAGTGTTTTAAGGAACAGTTTAAAAAGAGTATCACATTGTGATTTCTTGATAATGGGTGTGTTCCTTATCTTCTCCTAGTGTCTAAACTCTTCTCCATGGCTGGACCCCCAATAATATTCCTGTACGTGCTAAGGGGTATCTAGAGAGTGGGATAGGTTTAATAACTACACTCACCCTAAAGCGTACCCTAACCCTAACCACTACCCTAACACTAACGCGTACCCTAATCCTAACCCGTACCCTAAACCGAGCACTAACCCTAACATTAACCCTAACCCTAACCCTAACCCATACCCTACGCCCTACCCGAACCCCTCCCCGAACCCGTACCCTAAGCCGTACCCTAACCCTCACCCTAACCCTAACCCTAACCCTAAGCTACCCTTGACTGCTTCTGCCTCCAATAGATTTCCTAACCACTAGTGTTTTAAGGAACACGTTATAAAGAGAATCCTAATGTGATTTCGTGATAATGGGTGTGTTCCTTATCTTCTCCTAGTGTCTAAACTCTTCTCCATGGCTGGACCCCCTATAATATTCCTGTACATGCTAAGGGGTATCTAGAGAGTGGGATAGGTTTAATAACTACCCTCACCCTAACGCGTACACTAACCGTAAACCCTACCCTAACCCTAACGCATACCCTAATCCTAACCTTTACCCTAAACCGAGACCTAACCCTAACACTAGCCCTAACCCTAACCCATACCCTACGCCCTACCCGAACACCTCCCCGAACCCGTACCCTAAGCCGTACCCTAACCCTCACCCTAACCCTAACCCTAAACCTAAGCTACCCTTGACTGCTTCTCCCGCCAATAGATTTCCTAAGCACTAGTGTTTTAAGGAACAGGTTAAAAAGAGAATCCTAATGTGATTTCGTGATAATGGGTGTGTTCCTTATCTTCTCCTATTGTCTAAACTCTTCTCCATGGCTGGACCCCCAATAATATTCCTGTACGTGCTAAGGGGTATCTAGAGAGTGGGATAGGTTTAATAACTACCCTCACCCTAAAGCGTACCCTAACCCTAACCACTACCCTAACACTAACGCGTACCCTAATCCTAACCCGTACCCTAAACCGAGCCCTAACCCTAACACTAACCCTAATCCTAACCCTAACCCATACCCTACGGCCTACCCGAACCCCTCCCCGAACCCGTACCCTAAGCCGTACCCTAACCCTCACCCTAACCCTAACCCTAACCCTAAGCTACCCTTGACTGCTTTTGCCTCCAATAGATTTCCTAAGCACTAGTGTTTTAAGGAACAGGTTAAAAAGAGAATCCTAATGTGATTTCTTGATAATGGGTGTGTTCCTAATCTTCTCCTCGTGTCTAAACTCTTCTCCATGGCTGGACCCCCAAATAATATTCCTTTACGTGCTAAGGGGTATCTAGAGAGTGTGATAGGTTTAATAACTACCCTCACCCTAACGCGTACCCTAACCCTAACCCCTACCCGAACCCTAACGCGTACCCTAATCCTAACCCGTACCCTAAACCGAGCCCTAACCCTAACACTAGCCCTAACCCTAACCCTAACCCATACCCTACGCCCTACCCGAACCCCTCCCCGAACCCGTACCCTAAGCCGTACCCTAACCCTCACCCTAACCCTAACACTAACCCAGAGCTACCCTTGACTGCTTCTGCCTCCAATAGATTTCCTAAGCACTAGTGTTTTAAGGAACAGTTTAAAAAGAGTATCACATTGTGATTTCTTGATAATGGGTGTGTTCCTTATCTTCTCCTAGTGTCTAAACTCTTCTCCATGGCTGGACCCCCAATAATATTCCTGTACGTGCTAAGGGGTATCTAGAGAGTGGGATAGGTTTAATAACTACACTCACCCTAAAGCGTACCCTAACCCTAACCACTACCCTAACACTAACGCGTACCCTAATCCTAACCCGTACCCTAAACAGAGCACTAACCCTAACATTAACCCTAACCCTAACCCTAACCCATACCCTACGCCCTACCCGAACCCCTCCCCGAACCCGTACCCTAAGCCGTACCCTAACCCTCACCCTAACCCTAACCCTAACCCTAAGCTACCCTTGACTGCTTCTGCCTCCAATAGATTTCCTAACCACTAGTGTTTTAAGGAACAGGTTATAAAGAGAATCCTAATGTGATTTCGTGATAATGGGTGTGTTCCTTATCTTCTCCTAGTGTCTAAACTCTTCTCCATGGCTGGACCCCCTATAATATTCCTGTACGTGCTAATGGGTATCTAGAGAGTGGGATAGGTTTAATAACTACCCTCACCCTAACGCGTACACTAACCGTAAACCCTACCCTAACCCTAACGCATACCCTAATCCTAACCTTTACCCTAAACCGAGACCTAACCCTAACACTAGCCCTAACCCTAACCCATACCCTACGCCCTACCCGAACACCTCCCCGAACCCGTACCCTAAGCCGTACCCTAACCCTCACCCTAACCCTAACGCTAACCCTAAGCTACCCTTGACTGCTTCTCCCGCCAATAGATTTCCTAAGCACTAGTGTTTTAAGGAACAGGTTAAAAAGAGAATCCTAATGTGATTTCGTGATAATGGGTGTGTTCCTTATCTTCTCCTATTGTCTAAACTCTTCTCCATGGCTGGACCCCCAATAATATTCCTGTACGTGCTAAGGGGTATCTAGAGAGTGGGATAGGTTTAATAACTACCCTCACCCTAAAGCGTACCCTAACCCTAACCACTACCCTAACACTAACGCGTACCCTAATCCTAACCCGTACCCTAAACCGAGCCCTAACCCTAACACTAACCCTAATCCTAACCCTAACCCATACCCTACGGCCTACCCGAACCCCTCCCCGAACCCGTACCCTAAGCCGTACCCTAACCCTCACCCTAACCCTAACCCTAACCCTAAGCTACCCTTGACTGCTTTTGCCTCCAATAGATTTCCTAAGCACTAGTGTTTTAAGGAACAGTTTAAAAAGAGAATCACATTGTGATTTCTTGATAATGGGTGTGTTCCTTATCTTCTCCTCGTGTCTAAACTGTTCTCCATGGCTGGACCCCCAAATAATAGTCCTTTACGTGCTAAGGGGTATCTAGAGAGTGTGATAGGTTTAATAACTACCCCCACCCTAACGCGTACCCTAACCATAACCCCTACCCTAACCCTAACGCGTACCCTAATCCTAACCCGTACCCTAAACCGAGCCCTAACCCTAACACTAACCCTAACCCTAACCCTAACCCATACCCTACGCCCTACCCGAAACCCTCCCGGAACCCGTACCCTAAGCCATACCCTAACCCTCACCCTAACCCTAACCCTAACCCTAAGCTACCCTTGACCGCTTCTTCCTCCAATAGATTTCCTAAGCACTAGTGTTTTAAGGAACAGGTTAAAAAGAGAATCCTAATGTGATTTCTTGATAATGGGTGTGTTCCTTATCTTCTCCTCGTGTCTAAACTCTTCTCCATGGCTGGACCCCCAAATAATATTCCTTTACGTGCTAAGGGGTATCTAGAGAGTGGGATAGGTTTAATAACTACCCTCACCCTAACGCGTACCCTAACCCTAACCCCTACCCTAACCCTAACGCGTACCCTAATCCTAACCCGTACCCTAAACCGAGCCCTAACCCTAACACTAGCCCTAACCCTAACCCTAACCCATACCCTACGCCCTACCCGAACCCCTCCCCGAATCCGTACGCTAAGCCGTACCCTAACCCTCACCCTAACCCTAACCCTAACCCTAAGCTACCCTTGACTGCTTCTGCCTCCAATAGATTTCCTAAGCACTAGTGTTTTAAGGAACAGTTTAAAAAGAGAATCACATTGTGATTTCTTGATAATGGGTGTGTTCCTTATCTTCTCCTCGTGTCTAAACCCTTCTCCATGGCTGGACCCCCAAATAATATTCCTTTACGTGCTAAGGCGTATCTAGAGAGTGGGATAGGTTTAATAACTACCCTCACTCTAAAGCGTACCCTAACCCTAACCCCTACCCTAACACTAACGCGTACCCTAATCCTAACCCGTACCCTAAACTGAGCCCTAACCCTAACACTAACCCTAACCCTAACTCTAACCCATACCCTACGCCCTAACCGAATGCCTCCCCGAACCCGTACCCTAAGCCGTACCCTAACCCTCACCCTAACCCTAACCCTAACCCTAGGCTACCCTTGACGGCTTCTGCCTCCAATAGATTTCCTAAGCACTAGTGATTTAAGGAACAGGTTCAAAGGAGAATCCTAATGTGATTTCTTGATAATGGGTGTGTTCCTTATCTTCTCCTCGTGTCTAAACTCTTCTCCATGGCTGGACCCCCAAATAATATTCCTTTACGTGCTAAGGGGTATCTAGAGAGTGGGATAGGTTTAATAACTACCCTCACCCTAACGCGTATCCTAACCCTAACCCCTACCCTAACCCTAACGCATACCCTAATCCTAACCCGTACCCTAAACCGAGCCCTAACCCTAACACTAGCCCTATCCCTAACCCTAACCCATACCCTACGCCCTACCCGAACCCCTCCCCGAACCCGTATCGTAAGCCGTACCCTAACCCTCACCCTAACCCTAACCCTAACCCTAAGCTACCCTTGACTGCTTCTGCCTCCAATAGATTTCCTAAGCACTAGTGTTTTAAGGAACAGTTTAAAAAGAGAATCACATTGTGATTTCTTGATAATGGGTGTGTTCCTTATCTTCTCCTCGTGTCTAAACTGTTCTCCTTGGCTGGACCCCCAAATAATAGTCCTTTACGTGCTAAGGGTTATCTAGAGAGTGTGATAGGTTTAATAACTACCCCCACCCTAACGCGTACCCTAACCATAACCCCTACCCTAACCCTAACGCGTACCCTAATCCTAACCCGTACCCTAAACCGAGCCCTAACCCTAACACTAACCCTAACCCTAACCCTAACCCATACCCTACGCCCTACCCGAACCCCTCCCCGAACCCGTACCCTAAGCCATACCCTAACCCTCACCCTAACCCTAACCCTAACCCTAAGCTACCCTTGAACCCTTGACTGCTTCTGCCTCCAATAGATTTCCTAATCACTAGTGTTTTAAGGAACAGGTTAAAAAGTGAATCCTAATGTGATTTCTTGATAATGGGTGTGTTCCTTATCTTCTCCTAGTGTCTAAACTCTTCTCCATGGCTGGACCCCCAAATAATATTCCTTTACGTACTAAGGGGTATCTAGAGAGTGGGATAGGTTTAATAACTAACCTCACCCTCTCGCGTACCCTAACCCTAACACCTACCCTAACACTAACGCGTACCCTAATCCTAACCCGTACCCTAAACCGAGCCCTAACCCTAACACTAACCCTAACCCTAACCCTAACCCATACCCTACGCCCTACCCGAACCCTTCCAAGAACCCGTACCCTAAGCCGTACCCTAACCCTCACCCTCACCCTAACCCTAACCCTAAGCTACCCTTGACGGCTTCTGCCTCCAATAGATTTCCTAAGCACTAGTGTTTTAAGGAACAGGTTAAAAAGAGAATCCTAATGTGATTTCGTGATAATGGGTGTGTTCCTTATCTTCTCCTAGTGTCTAAACTCTTCTCCATGGCTGGACCACCAAATAATATTCCTTTACGTGCTAAGGGGTATCTAGAGAGTGTGATAGGTTTAATAACTACCCCCACCCTAACGCGTACCCTAACCCTAACCCCTACCCTAACACTAACGCGTACCCTAATCCTAACCCGTACCCTAAACCGAGCCCTAACCCTAACACTAACCCTAACCCTAACCCTAACCCATACCCTACGCCCTACCCGAAACCCTCCCCGAACCCGTATCCTAAGCCGTACCCTAACCCTCACCCTAACCCTAACCCTAACCCTAAGCTACCCTTGACTGCTTCTACCTCCAATAGATTTCCTAACCACTAGTGTTTTAAGGAACAGTTTAAAAAGAGAATCATATTGTGATTTCTTTATAATGGGTGTGTTCCTTATCTTCTCCTAGTGTCTAAACCCTTCTCCATGGCTGGACCCCCAAATAATATTCCTTTACGTGCTAAGGGGCATCTAGAGAATGGGATAGGTTTAATAACTACACTCACCCTAACGCGTATCCTAACCCTAACCCCTACCCTAACCCTAACGCATACCCTAATCCTAACCCGTACCCTAAACCGAGCCCTAACCCTAACACTAGCCCTAACCCTAACCCTAACCCATACCCTACGCCCTACCCGAACCCCTCCCCGAACCCGTATCGTAAGCCGTACCCTAACCCTCACCCTAACCCTAACCCTAACCCTAAGCTACCCTTGACGGCTTCTGCCTCCAATAGATTTCCTAAGCACTAGTGTTTTAAGGAACAGGTTAAAAAGAGAATCCTAATGTGATTTCTTGATAATGGGTGTGTTCCTTATCTTCTCCTAGTGTCTAAACTCTTCTCCATGGCTGGACCCCCAAATAATATTACTTTACGTTCTAAGGGGTATCTAGAGAGTGGGATAGGTTTAATAACTAACCTCACCCTATCACATACCCTAACCCTAACCCCTACCCTAACCCTAACGCGTACCCTAATCCTAACCCGTACCCTAAACCGAGCCCTAACCCTAACACTAACCCTAAACCTAACCCTAACCCATAGCCTACGCCCTACCCAAACCCCTCCCCGAACCTGTACCCTACGCCGTACCCTAACCCTCACCCTAACCCTAACCCTAACCCTAAGCTACCCTTGACTGCTTCTGCCTTCAATAGATTTCCTAAGCACTAGTGTTTTAAGGAACAGTTTAAAAAGAGAATCATATTGTGATTTCTTGATAATGGGTGTGTTCCTTATCTTCTCCTAGTGTCTAAACTCTTCTCCATGGCTGGACCCCCAAATAATATTCCTTTACGTGCTAAGGGGTATCTAGAGAGTGTGATAGGTTTAATAACTACCCTCACCCTAACGCGTACACTAACCGTAACCCCTACCCTAACCCTAACGCGTACCCTAATCCTAACCTTTACCCTAAACAGAGACCTAACCCTAACACTAGCCCTAACCTTAACCCATACCCTACGCCCTACCCGAACACCTCCCCGAACCCGTACCCTAAGCCGTACCCTAACCCTCACCCTAACCCTAACCCTAACCCTAAGCTACCCTTGACTGCTTCTCCCGCCAATAGATTTCCTAAGCACTAGTGTTTTAAGGAACAGGTTAAAAAGAGAATCCTAATGTGATTTCGTGATAATGGGTGTGTTCCTTACCTTCTCCTATTGTCTAAACTCTTCTCCATGGCTGGACCCCCAATAATATTCCTGTACGTGCTAAGGGGTATCTAGAGAGTGGGATAGGTTTAATAACTACCCTCACCCTAAAGCGTACCCTAACCCTAACCACTACCCTAACACTAACGCGTACCCTAATCCTAACCCGTACCCTAAACCGAGCCCTAACCCTAACACTAACCCTAATCCTAACCCTAACCCATACCCTACGGCCTACCCGAACCCCTCCCCGAACCCGTACCCTAAGCCGTACCCTAACCCTCACCCTAACCCTAACCCTAACCCTAAGCTACCCTTGACTGCTTTTGCCTCCAATAGATTTCCTAAGCACTAGTGTTTTAAGGAACAGTTTAAAAAGAGAATCACATTGTGATTTCTTGATAATGGGTGTGTTCCTTATCTTCTCCTCGTGTCTAAACTGTTCTCCATGGCTGGACCCCCAAATAATAGTCCTTTACCTGCTAAGGGGTATCTAGAGAGTGTGATAGGTTTAATAACTACCCCCACCCTAACGCGTACCCTAACCATAACCCCTACCCTAACCCTAACGCGTACCCTAATCCTAACCCGTACCCTAAACCGAGCCCTAACCCTAACACTAACCCTAACCCTAACCCTAACCCATACCCTACGCCCTACCCGAACCCCTCCCGGAACCCGTACCCTAAGCCATACCCTAACCCTCACCCTAACCCTAACCCTAACCCTAAGCTACCCTTGACCGCTTCTTCCTCCAATAGATTTCCTAAGCACTAGTGTTTTAAGGAACAGGTTAAAAAGAGAATCCTAATGTGATTTCTTGATAATGGGTGTGTTCCTTATCTTCTCCTCGTGTCTAAACTCTTCTCCATGGATGGACCCCCAAATAATATTCCTTTACGTGCTAAGGGGTATCTAGAGAGTGGGATAGGTTTAATAACTACCCTAACCCTAACGCGTACCCTAACCCTAACGCGTACCCTAATCCTAACCCGTACCCTAAACCGAGCCCTAACCCTAACACTAGCCCTAACCCTAACCCTAACCCATACCCTACGCCCTACCCGAACCCCTCCCCGAATCCGTACCCTAAGCCGTACCCTAACCCTCACCCTAACCCTAACCCTAACCCTAAGCTACCCTTGACTGCTTCTGCCTCCAATAGATTTCCTAAGCACTAGTGTTTTAAGGAACAGTTTAAAAAGAGAATCATATTGTGATTTCTTGATAATGGGTGTGTTCCTTATCTTCTCCTAGTGTCTAAACCCTTCTCCATGGCTGGACCCCCAAATAATATTCCTTTACGTGCTAAGGCGTATCTAGAGAGTGGGATAGGTTTAATAACTACCCTCACTCTAAAGCGTACCCTAACCCTAACCCCTACCCTAACACTAACGCGTACCCTAATCCTAACCCGTACCCTAAACTGAGCCCTAACCCTAACACTAACCCTAACCCTAACTCTAACCCATACCCTACGCCCTAACCGAATGCCTCCCCGAACCCGTACCCTAAGCCGTACCCTAACCCTCACCCTAACCCTAACCCTAACCCTAGGCTACCCTTGACGGCTTCTGCCTCCAATAGATTTCCTAAGCACTAGTGATTTAAAGAACAGGTTCAAAGGAGAATCCTAATGTGATTTCTTGATAATGGGTGTGTTCCTTATCTTCTCCTCGTGTCTAAACTCTTCTCCATGGCTGGACCCCCAAATAATATTCCTTTACGTGCTAAGGGGTATCTAGAGAGTGGGATAGGTTTAATAACTACCCTCACCCTAACGCGTATCCTAACCCTAACCCCTACCCTAACCCTAACGCATACCCTAATCCTAACCCGTACCCTAAACCGAGCCCTAACCCTAACACTAGCCCTATCCCTAACCCTAACCCATACCCTACGCCCTACCCGAACCCCTCCCCGAACCCGTATCGTAAGCCGTACCCTAACCCTCACCCTAACCCTAACCCTAACCCTAAGCTACCCTTGACTGCTTCTGCCTCCAATAGATTTCCTAAGCACTAGTGTTTTAAGGAACAGTTTAAAAAGAGAATCACATTGTGATTTCTTGATAATGGGTGTGTTCCTTATCTTCTCCTCGTGTCTAAACTGTTCTCCTTGGCTGGACCCCCAAATAATAGTCCTTTACGTGCTAAGGGGTATCTAGAGAGTGTGATAGGTTTAATAACTACCCCCACCCTAACGCGTACCCAAACCCTAACCCCTACCCTAACCCTAACGCGTACCCTAATCCTAACCCGTACCCTAAACCGAGCCCTAACCCTAACACTAACCCTAACCCTAACCCTAACCCATACCCTACGCCCTACCCGAACCCCTCCCCGAACCCGTACCCTAAGCCATACCCTAACCCTCACCCTAACCCTAACCCTAACCCTAAGCTACCCTTGACTGCTTCTGCCTCCAATAGATTTCCTAATCACTAGTGTTTTAAGGAACAGGTTAAAAAGTGAATCCTAATGTGATTTCTTGATAATGGGTGTGTTCCTTATCTTCTCCTAGTGTCTAAACTCTTCTCCATGGCTGGACCCCCAAATAATATTCCTTTACGTGCTAAGGGGCATCTAGAGAATGGGATAGGTTTAATAACTACACTCACCCTAACGCGTATCCTAACCCTAACCCCTACCCTAACCCTAACGCATACCCTAATCCTAACCCGTACCCTAAACCGAGCCCTAACCCTAACACTAGCCCTAACCCTAACCCTAACCCATACCCTACGCCCTACCCGAACCCCTCCCCGAACCCGTATCATAAGCCGTACCCTAACCCTCACCCTAACCCTAACCCTAACCCTAAGCTACCCTTGACGGCTTCTGCCTCCAATAGATTTCCTAAGCACTAGTGTTTTAAGGAACAGGTTAAAAAGAGAATCCTAATGTGATTTCTTGATAATGGGTGTGTTCCTTATCTTCTCCTAGTGTCTAAACTCTTCTCCATGGCTGGACCCCCAAATAATATTACTTTACGTGCTAAGGGGTATCTAGAGAGTGGGATAGGTTTAATAACTAACCTCACCCTATCACATACCCTAACCCTAACCCCTACCCTAACCCTAACGCGTACCCTAATCCTAACCCGTACCCTAAACCGAGCCCTAACCCTAACACTAACCCTAAACCTAACCCTAACCCATAGCCTACGCCCTACCCAAACCCCTCCCCGAACCTGTACCCTACGCCGTACCCTAACCCTCACCCTAACCCTAACCCTAACCCTAAGCTACCCTTGACTGCTTCTGCCTCCAATAGATTTCCTAAGCACTAGTGTTTTAAGGAACAGTTTAAAAAGAGAATCATATTGTGATTTCTTGATAATGGGTGTGTTCCTTATCTTCTCCTAGTGTCTAAACTCTTCTCCATGGCTGGACCCCCAAATAATATTCCTTTACGTGCTAAGGGGTATCTAGAGAGTGTGATAGGTTTAATAACTACCCTCACCCTAACGCGTACACTAACCGTAACCCCTACCCTAACCCTAACGCGTACCCTAATCCTAACCTTTACCCTAAACAGAGACCTAACCCTAACACTAGCCCTAACCTTAACCCATACCCTACGCCCTACCCGAACACCTCCCCGAACCTGTACCCTAAGCCGTACCCTAACCCTCACCCTAACCCTAACCCTAACCCTAAGCTACCCTTGACGGCTTATGCCTCCAATAGATTTCCTAAGCACTAGTGTTTTAAGGAACATGTTAAAAAGAGAATCCAAATGTGATTTCGTGATAATGGGTGTGTTCCTTATCTTCTCCTAGTGTCTAAACTCTTCTCCATGTCTGGACCACCAAATAATATTCCTTTACGTGCTAAGGGGTATCTAGAGAGTGTGATAGGTTTAATAACTACCCCCACCCTAACGCGTACCCTAACCCTAACCCCTACCCTAACCCTAACGCGTACCCTAATCCTAACCCGTACCCTAAACCGAGCCCTAACCCTAACACTAACCCTAACCCTAACCCTAACCCATACCCTACGCCCTACCCGAACCCCTCCCCGAACCCGTACCCTAAGCCATACCCTAACCCTCACCCTAACCCTAACCCTAACCCTAAGCTACCCTTGACTGCTTCTGCCTCCAATAGATTTCCTAAGCACTAGTGTTTTAAGGAACAGGTTAAAAAGAGAATCCTAATGTGATTTCGTGATAATGGGTGTGTTCCTTATCTTTTCCTAGTGTCTAAACTCTTCTCCATGGCTGGACCCCCAATAATATTCCTGTACGTGCTAAGGGGTATGTAGAGAGTGGGATAGGTTTAATAACAACCCTCACCCTAACGCATACACTAACCCTAACCCCTACCCTAACCCTAACGCGTACCCTAATCCTAACCTGTAGCCTAAACCGAGCCCTAACCGTAACACTAGCCCTAACCCTAACCCTAACCCATATCCTACGCCCTACCCGAACCCCTCCCCGAACCCGTACCCTAAGCCGTACCCTAACCCTCACCCTAACCCTAACCCTAGCCCTAAGCTACCCTTGACGACTTCTGCCTCCAATAGATTTCCTAAGCACTAGTGTTTTAAGGAACAGGTTAAAAAGAGAATCCTAATGTGATTTCTTGATAATGGGGGTGTTCCTTATCTTCTCCTCGTGTCTAAACTATTCTCCATGGCTGGAACCCCAAATAATATTCCTTTACGTGCTAAGGGGTATCTAGAGAGTGTGATAGGTTTAATAACTACCCCCACCCTAACGCGTACCCTAACCCTAACCCCTGCCCTAACCCTAACGCGTACCCTAATCCTAACCCGTACCCTAAACCGAGCGCTAACCCTAACATTAACCCTAACCCTAACCCTAACCCATACCCTACGCCCTACCCGAACCCCTCCCGGAACCGGTACCCTAAGCCGTACCCTAACCCTCACCCTAACCCTAACCCTAACCCTAAGCTACCCTTGACTGCTTCTGCCTCCAATAGATTTCCTAAGCACTAGTGTTTTAAGGAACAGGTTAAAAAGAGAATCCTAATGTGATTTCGTGATAATGGGTGTGTTCCTTATCTTCTCCTAGTGTCTAAACTCTTCTCCATGGCTGGACCCCCAATAATATTCCTGTACGTGCTAAGGGGTATCTAGAGAGTGGGATAGGTTTAATAACTACCCTCACCCTAACGCGTACACTAACCGTAACCCCTACCCTAACCCTAACGCGTACCCTAATCCTAACCTTTACCCTAAACAGAGACCTAACTCTAACACTAGCCCTAACCTTAACCCATACCCTACGCCCTACCCGAACACCTCCCTGAACCTGTACCCTAAACCGTACCCTAACCCTCACCCTAACCCTAACCCTAACCCTAAGCTACCCTTGACGGCTTCTGCCTCCAATAGATTTCCTAAGCACTAGTGTTTTAAGGAACAGGTTAAAAAGAGAATCCTAATGTGATTTCTTGATAATGGGTGTATTCCTTATCTTCTCCTCGTGTCTAAACTCTTCTCCATGGCTGGACCCCCAAATAATATTCCTTTACGTGCTAAGGGGTATCTAGAGAGTGGGATAGGTTTAATAACTACCCTCACCCTAACGCGTACCCTAACCCTAACCCCTACCCTAACCCTAACGCATACCCTAATCCTAACCCGTACCCTAAACCGAGCCCTAACCCTAACACTAGCCCTAACCCTAACCCTAACCCATACCCTACGCCCTACTCGAACCCCTACACAAACCCGTATCGTAAGCCGTACCCTAACCCTCACCCTAACCCTAACCCTAACCCTAAGCTACCCTTGACGGCTTCTGCCTCCAATAGATTTCCTAAGCACTAGTGTTTTAAGGAACAGGTTAAAAAGAGAATCCTAATGTGATTTCTTGATAATGGGTGTGTTCCTTATCTTCTCCTCGTGTCTAAACTCTTCTCCATGGCTGGACCCCCAAATAATATTCCTTTATGTGCTAAGGGGTATCTAGAGAGTGTGATAGGTATAATAACTACACTCACCCTAACGCGTACCCTAGCCCTAACCCCTACCCTAACCCTAGCGCGTACCCTAATCCTAACCCGTAGCCTAAACCGAGCCCTAACCCTAACACTAACTCTAACCCTAACCCTAACCCATACCCTACGCCCTACCCGAACCCCTCCCTGAACCCGTACCCTAAACCGTACCCTCACCCTCACCCTAACCCTAACCCTAACCCTAAGCTACCCTTGACGGCTTCTGCCTCCAATAGATTTCCTAAGCACTAGTGTTTTAAGGAACAGGTTAAAAAGAGAATCCTAATGTGATTTCTTAATAATGGGTGTGTTCCTTACCTTCTCCTCGTGTCTAAACTCTTCTCCATGGCTGGACCCCCAAATAATATTCCTTTACGTGCTAAGGGGTATCTAGAGAGTGGGATAGGTTTAATAACTACCCTCACCCTAACGCGTACCCTAACCCTAACCCCTACCCTAACCCTAACGCGTACCCTAATCCTAACCCGTACCCTAAACCGAGCCCTAACCCTAACACTAGCCCTAACCCTATCCCTAACCCATACCCTACGCCCTACCCGAACCCCTCCCCGAACCCGTACCCTAAGCCGTACCCTAACCCTCACCCTAACCCTAACCCTAACCCTAAGCTACCCTTGACTGCTTCTGCATCCAATAGATTTCCTAAGCACTAGTGTTTTAAGGAACAGGTTAAAAAGAGAATCCTAATGTGATTTCGTGATAATGGGTGTGTTCCTTATCTTCTCCTAGTGTCTAAACTCTTCTCCATGGCTGGACCCCCAAATAATATTCCTTTACGTGCTAAGGGGTATCTAGAGAGTGTGATAGGTTTAATAACTACTCTCACCCTAACGCGTACCCTAACCCTAACCCCTACCCTAACCCTAACGCGTACCCTAATCCTAACCCGTACCCTAAACCGAGCCCTAACCCTAACACTAACCCATACCCTACGCCCTCCGCGAACCCCTCCCCGAACCCGTACCCTAAGCCATACCCTAACCCTCACCCTAACCCTAACCCTAACCCTAAGCTACCCTTGACTGCTTCTGCCTCCAATAGATTTCCTAAGCACTAGTGTTTTAAGGAACAGGTTAAAAAGAGAATCCTAATGTGATTTCGTGATAATGGGTTTGTTCCTTATCTTCTCCTAGTGTCTAAACTCTTCTCCATGGCTGGACCCCCAATAATATTCCTGTACGTGCTAAGGGGTATCTAGAGAGTGGGATAGGTTTAATAACTACCCTCACCCTAACGCGTACACTAACCCTAACCCCTACCCTAACCCTAACGCGTACCCTAATCCTAACCTGTAGCCTAAACCGAGACCTAACCCTAACACTAGAACTAACCCTAACCCTAACCCATACCCTACGCCCTACCCGAACCCCTCCCCGAACCCGTACCCTAATCCGTACCCTAACCCTCACCCTAACCCTAACCCTAACCCTAAGCTACCCTTGACGGCTTCTGCCTCCAATAGATTTCCTAAGCACTAGTGTTTTAAGGAACAGGTTAAAAAGAGAATCCTAATGTGATTTCTTGATAATGGGTGTGTTCCTTATCTTCTCCTAGTGTCTAAATTCTTCTCCATGGCTGGACCCCCAAATAATATTCCTTTACGTGCTAAGGGGTATCTAGAGAGTGGGATAGGTTTAATAACTACCCTCACCCTAACGCGTACCCTAACCCTAACCCCTACCCTAACCCTAGCACTTACCCTAATCCTAACCCGTACCCTAAACCGAGCCCTAACCCTAACACTAACTCTAACCCTAACCCTAACCCATACCCTACGCCCTACCCGAACCCCTCCCTGAACCCGTACCCTAAACCGTACCCTAACCCTCACCCTAACCCTAACCCTAACCCTAAGCTACCCTTGACGGCTTCTGCCTCCAATAGATTTCCTAAGCACTAGTGTTTTAAGGAACAGGTTAAAAAGAGAATCCTAATGTGATTTCTTGAGAATGGGTGTGTTTCTTATCTTCTCCTAGTGTCTAAACTCTTCTCCATGGCTGGAACCCCAAATAATATTCCTTTACGTGCTAAGGGGTATCTAGAGAGTGGGATAGGCTTAATAACTAACCTCACCCTATCACATACCCTAACCCTAACCTCTACCCTAACCCTAACGCGTACCCTAATCCTAACCCGTACCCTAAACCGAGCCCTAACCCTAACACTAACCCTAAACCTAACCCTAACCCATAGCCTACGCCCTACCCGAACCCCTCCCCGAACCTGTACCCTAAGCCGTACCCTAACCCTCACCCTAACCCTAACCCTAACCCTAAGCTACCCTTGACTGCTTCTGCCTCCAATAGATTTCCTAAGCACTAGTGTTTTAAGGAACAGTTTAAAAAGAGAATCATATTGTGATTTCTTGATAATGGGTGTGTTCCTTATCTTCTCCTAGTGTCTAAACTCTTCTCCATGGCTGGACCCCCAAATAATATTCCTTTACGTGCTAAGGGGTATCTAGAGAGTGGGATAGGTTTAATAACTACCCTCACCCTAAAGCGTACCCTAACCCTAACCACTACCCTAACTCTAACGCGTACCCTAATCCTAACCCGTACCCTTAACCGAGCCCTAACCCTAACACTAACCCTAACCCTAACCCTAACCCATACCCTACGGCCTACACGAACCCCTCCCCGAACCCGTACCATAAGCCGTACCCTAACCCTCACCCTAACCCTAACCCTAACCCTAAGCTACCCTTGACTGCTTCTGCCTCCAATAGATTTCCTAAGCACTAGTGTTTTAAGGAACAGGTTAAAAAGAGAATCCTAATGTGATTTCTTGATAATGGGGGTGTTCCTTATCTTCTCCTCGTGTCTAAACTCTTCTCCATGGCTGGACCCCCAAATAATATTCCTTTACGTGCTAAGGGGTATCTAGAGAGTGTGATAGGTTTAATAACTACCCCCACCCTAACGCGTACACTAACCCTAACCCCTGCCCTAACCCTAACGCGTACCCTAATCCTAACCCGTACCCTAAACCGAGCCCTAACCCTAACATTAACCCTAACCCATACCCTACGCCCTACCCGAACCCCTCCCCGAACCCGTACCCTAAGCCATACCCTAACCCTCACCCTAACCCTAACCCTAACCCTAAGCTACCCTTGACTGCTTCTGCCTCCAATAGATTTCCTAAGCACTAGTGTTTTAAGGAACAGGTTAAAAAGAGAATCCTAATGTGATTTCGTGATAATGGGTGTGTTCCTTATCTTCTCCTAGTGTCTAAACTCTTCTCCATGGCTGGACCCCCAATAATATTCCTGTACGTGCTAAGGGGTATCTAGAGAGTGGGATAGGTTTAATAACTACCCTCACCCTAACGCGTACACTAACCGTAACCCCTACCCTAACCCTAACGCGTACCCTAATCCTAACCTTTACCCTAAACTGAGACCTAACCCTAACACTAGCCCTAACCCTAACCCATACCCTACGGCCTACCCAAACCCCTCCCCGAACCCGTACCCTAAGCCGTACCCTAACCCTCACCCTAACCCTAACCCTAACCCTAAGCTACCCTTGACTGCTTCTGCCTCCAATAGATTTCCTAAGCACTAGTGTTTTAAGGAACAGGTTAAAAAGAGAATCCTAATGTGATTTCGTGATAATGGGTGTGTTCCTTATCTTCTCCTAGTGTCTAAACTCTTCTCCATGGCTGGACCCCCAAATAATATTACTTTACGTGCTAAGGGGTATCTAGAGAGTGTGATAGGTTTAATAACTACCCTCACCCTAACGCGTACCCTAACCCTAACCGCTACCCTAACCCTAACGAGTACCCTAATCCTAACCCGTACCCTAAACCGAGCCCTAACCCTAACACTAACCCTAACCCTAACCCTAACCCATAGCCTACGCCCTACCCGAACCCTTCCACGAACCCGTACCCTAAGCCGTACCCTAACCCTCACCCTAACCCTAACCCTAACCCTAAGCTACCCTTGACTGCTTCTGCCTCCAATAGATTTCCTAACCACTAGTGTTTTAAGGAACAGTTTAAAAAGAGAATCATATTGTGATTTCTTGATAATGGGTGTGTTCCTTATGTTCTCCTAGTGTCTAAACCCTTCTCCATGGCTGGACCCCCAAATAATATTCCTTTACGTGCTAAGGGGTATCTAGAGAGTGGGATAGGTTTAATAACTACCCTCACCCTAAAGCGTACCCTAACCCTAACCCCTACCCTAACACTAATGCGTACCCTAATCCTAACCCGTACCCTAAACTGAGCCCTAACCCTAACACTAACCCTAACCCTAACTCTAACCCATACCCTACGCCCTACCCGAACCCCTCCCCGAACCCGTACCCTAAGCCGTACCCTAACCCTCACCCTAACCCTTACCCTAACCCTAAGCTACCCTTGACGGCTTCTGCCTCCAATAGATTTCCTAAGCACTAGTGATTTAAGGAACAGGTTTAAAGGAGAATCCTAATGTGATTTCTTGATAATGGGTGTGTTCCTTATCTTCTCCTCGTGTCTAAACTCTTCTCCATGGCTGGACCCCCAAATAATATTCCTTTACGTGCTAAGGGGTATCTAGAGAGTGTGATAGGTTTAATAACTACCCTCACCCTAACGCGTACCCTAACCCTAACCCCTACCCTAACCCTAGCGCGTACCCTAATCCTAACCCGTACCCTAAACCGAGCCCTAACCCTAACACTAACTCTAACCCTAACCCTAACCAATACCCTACGCCCTACCCGAACCCCTCCCTGAACCCGTACCCTAAACCGTACCCTAACCCTCACCCTAACCCTAACCCTAACCTCTAAGCTACCCTTGACGGCTTCTGCCTCCAATAGATTTCCTAAGCACTAGTGTTTTAAGGAACAGGTTAAAAAGAGAATCCTAATGTGATTTCTTGATAATGGGTGTGTTCCTTATCTTCTCCTCGTGTCTAAACTCTTCTCCATGGCTGGACCCCCAAATAATATTCCTTTACGTGCTAAGGGGTATCTAGAGAGTGGGATAGGTTTAATAATTACCCTCACCCTAACACGTACCCTAACCCTAACCCCTACCCTAACACTAACGCGTACCCTAATCCTAACCCGTTCCCTAAACCGAGCCCTAACCCTAACACTAGCCCTAACCCTAACCCTAACCCATACCCTACGGCCTACCCAAACCCCTCCCCGAACCCGTACCCTAAGCCGTACCCTAACCCTCACCCTAACCCTAACCCTAACCCTAAGCTACCCTTGACTGCTTCTGCCTCCAATAGATTTCCTAAGCACTAGTGTTTTAAGGAACAGGTTAAAAAGAGAATCCTAATGTGATTTCGTGATAATGGGTGTGTTCCTTATCTTCTCCTAGTGTCTAAACTCTTCTCCATGGCTCGACCCCCAAATAATATTCCTTTACGTGCTAAGGGGTATCTAGAGAGTGTGATAGGTTTAATAACTACCCTCACCCTAACGCGTACCCTAACCCTAACCGCTACCCTAACCCTAACGAGTACCCTAATCCTAACCCGTACCCTAAACCGAGCCCTAACCCTAACACTAACCCTAACCCTAATCCTAACCCATACCCTACGCCCTACCCGAAACCCTCCCCGAACCCGTACCCTAAGCCGTACCCTAACCCTCACCCTAACCCTAACCCTAACCCTAAGCTACCCTTGACTGCTTCTGCCTCCAATAGATTTCCTAACCACTAGTGTTTTAAGGAACAGTTTAAAAAGAGAATCATATTGTGATTTCTTGATAATGGGTGTGTTCCTTATCTTCTCCTAGTGTCTAAACCCTTCTCCATGGCTGGACCCCCAAATAATATTCCTTTACTTGCTAAGGGGTATCTAGAGAGTGGGATAGGTTTAATAACTACCCTCACCCTAAAGCGTACCCTAACCCTAACCCCTACCCTAACACTAACGCGTACCCTAATCCTAACCCGTACCCTAAACTGAGCCCTAACCCTAACACTAACCCTAACCCTAACTCTAACCCATACCCTACGCCCTACCCGAACCCCTCCCCGAACCCGTACCCTAAGCCGTACCCTAACCCTCACCCTAACCCTAACCCTAACCCTAAGCTACCCTTGACTGCTTCTGCCTCCAATAGATTTCCTAAGCACTAGTGTTTTAAGGAACAGGTTAAAAAGAGAATCCTAATGTGATTTCGTGATAATGGGTGTGTTCCATATCTTCTCCTCGTGTCTAAACTCTTCTCCATGGCTGGAACCCCAAATAATATTCCTTTACGTGCTAAGGGGTATCTAGAGAGTGGGATAGGTTTAATAACTACCCTCACCCTAACGCGTACCCTAACCCTAACCCCTACCCTAACCCTAACGCGTACCCTAATCCTAACCCATACCCTAAACCGAGCCCTAACCCTAACACTAGCCCTAACCCTAACCCTAACCCATACCCTACGCCCTACCCGAACCCCTCCCCGAACCCGTACCCTAAGCCATACCCTAGCCCTCACCCTAACCCTAACACTAACCCTAAGCTACCCTTGACTGCTTCTGCCTCCAATAGATTTCCTAAGCACTAGTGTTTTAAGGAACAGGTTAAAAAGAGAATCCTAATGTGATTTCGTGATAATGGGGGTGTTCCTTATCTTCTCCTAGTGTCTAAACTCTTCTCCATGGCTGGACCCCCAAATAATATTCCTTTACGTGCTAAGGGGTATCTAGAGAGTGGGATAGGTTTAATAACTACCCTCACCCTAACGCGTACCCTAACCCTAACCCCTACCCTAACCCTAACGCATAACCTAATCCTAACCCGTACCCTAAACCGAGCCCTAACCCTAACACTAGCCCTAACCCTAACCCTAACCCATACCCTACGCCCTACTCGAACCCCTCCACGAACCCGTACCCTAAGCCGTACCCTAACCCTCACCCTAACCCTAACCCTAACCCTAAGCTACCCTTGACGGCTTCTGCCTCCAATAGATTTCCTAAGCACTAGTGTTTTAAGGAACAGGTTAAAAAGAGAATCCTAATGTGATTTCGTGATAATGGGTGTGTTCCTTATCTTATCCTAGTGTCTAAACTCTTCTCCATGGCTGGACCCCCAAATAATATTCCTTTACGTGCTAAGGGGTATCTAGAGAGTGTGATAGGTTTAATAACTACCCTCACCCTAACGCGTACCCTAACCCTAACCCCTACCCTAACCCTAACGCGTACCCTAATCCTAACCCGTACCCTAAACCGAGCCCTAACCCTAACACTAGCCCTAACCCTAACCCTAACCCATACCCTACGCCCTACCCGAACCCCTCCCCGAACCCGTACCCTAAGCCGTACCCTACCCCTCACCCTAACCCTAACCCTAACCCTAAGCTACCCTTGACTGCTTCTGCCTCCAATAGATTTTCTAAGCACTAGTGTTTTAAGGAACAGGTTAAAAAGAGAATCCTAATGTGATTTCGTGATAATGGGTGTGTTCCTTATCTTCTCCTCGTGTCTAAACTCTTCTCCATGGCTGGACCCCCAAATAATATTCCTTTACGTGCTAAGGGGTATCTAGAGAGTGGGATAGGTTTAATAACTAGCCTCACCCTAACGCGTACCCTAACCCTATCCCTACCCTATCCCTAACGCGTACCCTAATCCTAACCCGTATCCTAAACCGAGCCGTAACCCTAACACTAACCCTAACCCTAACCCTAACCCATACCCTACGCCCTACCCGAACCCCTCCCTGAACCCGTACCCTAAACCGTACCCTAACCCTCGCCCTAACCCTAACCCTAACCCTAAGCTACCCTTGACTGCTTCTGCCTCCAATAGATTTCCTAAGCACTAGTGTTTTAAGGAACAGGTTAAAAAGAGAATCCTAATGTGATTTCGTGATAATGGGTGTGTTCCTTATCTTCTCCTCGTGTCTAAACTCTTCTCCATGGCTGGACCCCCAAATAATATTCCTTTACGTGCTAAGGGGTATCTAGAGAGTGGGAGAGGTTTAATAACTACCCTCACCCTACCGCGTACCCTAACCCTAACCCCTACCCTATCCCTAACGCGTACCCTAATCCTAACCCGTACCCTAAACCGAGCCCTAACCCTAACACTAGCCCTAAGCCTAACCCTAACCCATACCTTACGCCCTACCCGAACCCCTCCCCGAACCCGTACCCTAAGCCGTACCCTAACCCTCACCCTAACCCTAAACCTAACCCTGAGCTACCCTTGACTGCTTCTGCCTCCAATAGATTTCCTAAGCACTAGTGTTTTAAGGAACAGGTTAAAAAGAGAATCCTAATGTGATTTCGTGATAATGGGTGTGTTCCTTATCTTCTCCTCGTGTCTAAACTCTTCTCCATGGCTGGACCCCCAAATAATATTCCTTTACGTGCTAAGGGGTATCTAGAGAGTGGGATAGGTTTAATAACTACCCTCACCCTAACGCGTACCCTAACCCTAACCCCTACCCTAACCCTAACGCATACCCTAATCCTAACCCGTACCCTAAACCGAGCCCTAACCCTAACACTAGCCCTAACCCTAACCCTAACCCATACCCTACACCCTACTCGAACCCCTCCCCGAACCCGTATCGTAAGCCGTACCCTAACCCTCACCCTAACCCTAACCCTAACCCTAAGCTACCCTTGACGGCTTCTGCCTCCAATAGATTTCCTAAGCACTAGTGTTTTAAGGAACAGGTTAAAAAGAGAATCCTAATGTGATTTCTTGATAATGGGTGTGTTCCTTATCTTCTCCTCGTGTCTAAACTCTTCTCCATGGCTGGACCCCCAAATAATATTCCTTTATGTGCTAAGGGGTATCTAGAGAGTGTGATAGGTATAATAACTACCCTCACCCTAACGCGTACCCTAACCCTAACCCCTACCCTAACCCTAGCGAGTACCCTAATCCTAACCCGTACCCTAAACCGAGCCCTAACCCTAACACTAACTCTAACCCTAACCCTAACCCATACCCTACGCCCTACCCGAACCCCTCACTGAACCCGTACCCTAAACCGTACCCTAACCCTCACCCTAACCCTAACCCTAACCCTAAGCTACCCTTGACGGCTTCTGCCTCCAATAGATTTCCTAAGCACTAGTGTTTTAAGGAACAGGTTAAAAAGAGAATCCTAATGTGATTTCGTGATAATGGGTGTGTTCCTTATCTTATCCTAGTGTCTAAACTCTTCTCCATGGCTGGACCCCCAAATAACATTCCTTTACGTGCTAAGGGGTATCTAGAGAGTGTGATAGGTTTAATAACTACCCTCACCCTAACGCGTACCCTAACCCTAACCCCTACCCTAACCCTAACGCGTACCCTAATCCTAACCCGTACCCTAAACCGAGCCCTAACCCTAACACTAGCCCTAACCCTAACCCTAACCCATACCCTACGCCCTACCCGAACCCCTCCCCGAACCCGTACCCTAAGCCGTACCCTACCCCTCACCCTAACCCTAACCCTAACCCTAAGCTACCCTTGACTGCTTCTGCCTCCAATAGATTTCCTAAGCACTAGTGTTTTAAGGAACAGGTTAAAAAGAGAATCCTAATGTGATTTCGTGATAATGGGTGTGTTCCTTATATTCTCCTCGTGTCTAAACTCTTCTCCATGGCTGGACCCCCAAATAATATTCCTTTACGTGCTAAGGGGTATCTAGAGAGTGGGATAGGTTTAATAACTACCCTCACCCTAACGCGTACCCTAACCCTAACCCCTACCCTATCCCTAACGCGTACCCTAATCCTAACCCGTACCCTAAACCGAGCCCTAACCCTAACACTAACCCTAACCCTAACCCTAACCCATACCCTACGCCCTACCCGAACCCCTCCCCGAACCCGTACCCTAAGCCGTACCCTAACCCTCACCCTAACCCTAACCCTAACCCTAAGCTACCCTTGACTGCTTCTGCCTCCAATAGATTTCCTAAGCACTAGTGTTTTAAGGAACAGGTTAAAAAGAGAATCCTAATGTGATTTCTTGATAATGGGTGTGTTCCTTATCTTCTCCTCGTGTCTAAACTCTTCTCCATGGCGGGACCCCCAAATAATATTCCTTTATGTGCTAAGGGGTATCTAGAGAGTGTGATAGGTATAATAACTACCCTCACCCTAACGCGTACCTTAACCCTAACCCCTACCCTAACCCTAGCGCGTACCCTAATCCTAACCCGTACCCTAAACCGAGCCCTAACCCTAACACTAACTCTAACCCTAACCCTAACCCATACCCTACGCCCTACCCGAACCCCTCCCTGAACCCGTACCCTAAACCGTACCCTAACCCTCGCCCTAACCCTAACCCTAACCCTAAGCTACCCTTGACTGCTTCTGCCTCCAATAGATTTCCTAAGCACTAGTGTTTTAAGGAACAGGTTAAAAAGAGAATCCTAATGTGATTTCGTGATAATGGGTGTGTTCCTTATCTTCTCCTCGTGTCTGAACTCTTCTCCATGGCTGGACCCCCAAATAATATTCCTTTACGTGCTAAGGGGTATCTAGAGAGTGGGAGAGGTTTAATAACTACCCTCACCCTAACGCGTACCCTAACCCTAACCCCTACCCTATCCCTAACGCGTACCCTAATCCTAACCCGTACCCTAAACCGAGCCCTAACCCTAACACTAGCCCTAAGCCTAACCCTAACCCATACCTTACGCCCTACCCGAACCCCTCCCCGAACCCGTACCCTAAGCCGTACCCTAACCCTCACCCTAACCCTAACCCTAACCCTAAGCTACCCTTGACTGCTTCTGCCTCCAATAGATTTCCTAAGCACTAGTGTTTTAAGGAACAGGTTAAAAAGAGAATCCTAATGTGATTTCGTGATAATGGGTGTGTTCCTTATCTTCTCCTCGTGTCTGAACTCTTCTCCATGGCTGGACCCCCAAATAATATTCCTTTACGTGCTAAGGGGTATCTAGAGAGTGGGATAGGTTTAATAACTACCCTCACCCTAACGCGTACCCTAACCCTAACCCCTACCCTAACCCTAACGCATACCCTAATCCTAACCCGTACCCTAAACCGAGCCCTAACCCTAACACTAGCCCTAACCCTAACCCTAACCCATACCCTACGCCCTACTCGAACCCCTCCCCGAACCCGTATCGTAAGCCGTACCCTAACCCTCACCCTAACCCTAACCCTAACCCTAAGCTACCCTTGACGGCTTCTGCCTCCAATAGATTTCCTAAGCACTAGTGTTTTAAGGAACAGGTTAAAAAGAGAATCCTAATGTGATTTCGTGATAATGGGTGTGTTCCTTATCTTATCCTAGTGTCTAAACTCTTCTCCATGGCTGGACCCCCAAATAATATTCCTTTACGTGCTAAGGGGTATCTAGAGAGTGTGATAGGTTTAATAACTACCCTCACACTAACGCGTACCCTAACCCTAACCCCTAACCTAACCCTAACGCGTACCCTAATCCTAACCCGTACCCTAAACCGAGCCCTAACCCTAACACTAGTCCAAACCCTAACCCTAACCCATACCCTACGCCCTACCCGAACCCCTCCCCGAACCCGTACCCTAAGCCGTACCCTACCCCTCACCCTAACCCTAACCCTAACCCTAAGCTACCCTTGACTGCTTCTGCCTCCAATAGATTTCCTAAGCAATAGTGTTTTAAGGAACAGGTTAAAAAGAGAATCCTAATGTGATTTCGTGATAATGGGTGTGTTCCTTATCTTCTCCTAGTGTCTAAACTCTTCTCCATGGCTGGACCCCCAAATAATATTCCTTTACGTGATAAGGGGTATCTAGAGAGTGTGACAGGTTTAATAACTACCCTCACCCTAACGCGTACCCTAACCCTAACCGCTACCCTAACCCTAACGAGTACCCTAATTCTAACCCGTACCCTAAACCGAGCCCTAACCCTAACACTAACCCTAACCCTAACCCATACCCTACGCCCTACCCGAAACCCTCCCCGAACCCGTACCCTAAGCCGTACCCTAACCCTCACCCTAACCCTAACCCTAACCCTAAGCTACCCTTCACTGCTTCTGACTCCAATAGATTTCCTAACCACTATTGTTTTAAGGAACAGTTTAAAAAGAGAATCATATTGTGATTTCTTGATAATCGGTGTGTTCCTTATCTTCTCCTAGTGTCTAAACCCTTCTCCATGGCTGGACCCCCAAATAATATTCCTTTACGTGCTAAGGGGTATCTAGAGAGTGGGATAGGTTTAATAACTACCCTCACCCTAACGCGTACCCTAACCCTAACCCTATCCCTAAGCTACCCTTGACTGCTTCTGCCTCCAATAGATTTCCTAAGCACAAGTGTTTTAAGGAACAGGTTAAAAAGAGAATCCTAATGTGATTTCTTGATAATGGGTGTGTTCCTTATCTTCTCCTCGTGTCTAAACTCTTCTCCATGGCTGGACCCCCAAATAATATTCCTTTACGTGCTAAGGCGTATCTAGAGAATGGGATAGGTTTAATAACTACCCTCACCCTAACGCGTACCCTAACCCTAACCCCTACCCTAACCCTAACGCGTACCCTAATCCTAACCCGTACCCTAAACCGAGCCCTAACCCTAACCCTAGCCCTAACCCTAACCCTAACCCATACCCTACGCCCTACCCGAACACCTCCACGAACCCGTACCCTAAGCCGTACCCTAACCCTCACCCTAACCCTAACCCTAACCCTAACCTAAGCCGTACTCTAACCCTCAATCTAACCCTAACCCTAACCCTAAGCTACCCTTGACTGCTTCTGCCTCCAATAGATTTCCTAAGCACTAGTGTTTTAAGGAACAGGTTAAAAAGAGAATCCTAATGTGATTTCGTGATAATGGGTGTGTTCCTTATCTTCTCCTCGTGTCTAAACTCTTCTCCATGGCTGGACCCCCAAATAATATTCCTTTACGTGCTAAGGGGTATCTAGAGAGTGGGATAGGTTTAATAACTACCCTCACCCTAACGCGTACCCTAACCCTAACCCCTACCCTAACCCTAACGCATACCCTAATCCTAACCCGTACCCTAAACCGAGCCCTAACCCTAACACTAGCCCTAACCCTAACCCTAACCCATATCCTACGCCCTACTCGAACCCCTCCCCGAACCCGTATCGTAAGCCGTACCCTAACCCTCACCCTAACCCTAACCCTAACCCTAAGCTACCCTTGACGGCTTCTGCCTCCAATAGATTTCCTAAGCACTAGTGTTTTAAGGAACAGGTTAAAATAGAATCCTAATGTGATTTCTTGATAATGGGTGTGTTCCTTATCTTCTCCTCGTGTCTAAACTCTTCTCCATGGCTGGACCCCCAAATAATATTCCTTTATGTGCTAAGGGGTATCTAGAGAGTGTGATAGGTATAATAACTACCCTCACCCTAACGCGTACCCTAACCCTAACCCCTACCCTAACCCTAGCGCGTACCCTAATCCTAACCCGTACCCTAAACTGAGCCCTAACCCTAACACTAACTCTAACCCTAACCCTAACCCATACCCTACGCCCTACCCGAACCCCTCCCTGAACCCGTACCCTAAACCGTACCCTAACCCTCACCCTAACCCTAACCCTAACCCTAAGCTACCCTTGACGGCTTCTGCCTCCAATAGATTTCCTAAGCACTAGTGTTTTAAGGAACAGGTTAAAAAGAGAATCCTAATGTGATTTCGTGATAATGGGTGTGTTCCTTATCTTCTCCTCGTGTCTAAACTCTTCTCCATGGCTGGACCCCCAAATAATATTCCTTTACGTGCTAAGGGGTATCTAGAGAGTGGGATAGGTTTAATAACTACCCTCACCCTAACGCGTACCCTAACCCTAACCCCTACCCTAACCCTAACGCATACCCTAATCCTAACCCATACCCTAAACCGAGCCCTAACCCTAACACTAGCCCTAACCCTAACCCTAACCCATACCCTACGCCCTACCCAAACCCCTCCCCGAACCCGTACCCTAAGCCGTACCCTAACCCTCACCCTAACCCTAACCCTAACCCTAAGCTACCCTTGACGGCTTCTGCCTCCAATAGATTTCCTAAGCACTAGTGTTTTAAGGAACAGGTTAAAAAGATAATCCTAATGTGATTTCTTGATAATGGGTGTGTTCCTTATCTTCTCCTAGTGTCTAAACTCTTCTCCATGGCTGGACCCCCAAATAATATTCCTTTACGTGCTAAGGGGTATCTAGAGAGTGGGATAGGTTTAATAACTAACCTCACCCTATCGCATACCCTAACCCTAACCCCTACCCTAACCCTAATGCGTACCCTAATCCTAACCCGTACCCTAAACCGAGCCCTAACCCTAACACTAACCCTAACCCTAACCCTAACCCATAGCCTACGCCCTACCCGAACCCCTCCCCGAACCCGTACCCTAAGCCGTACCCTAACCCTAACCCTATCCCTAAGCTACCCTTGACTGCTTCTGCCTCCAATAGATTTCCTAAGCACAAGTGTTTTAAGGAACAGGTTAAAAAGAGAATCCTAATGTGATTTCTTGATAATGGGTGTGTTCCTTATCTTCTCCTCGTGTCTAAACTCTTCTCCATGGCTGGACCCCCAAATAATATTCCTTTACGTGCTAAGGGGTATCTAGAGAATGGGATAGGTTTAATAACTACCCTCACCCTAACGCATACCCTAACCCTAACCCCTACCCTAACCCTAACGCGTACCCTAATCCTAACCCGTACCCTAAACCGAGCCCTAACCCTAACCCTAGCCCTAACCCTAACCCTAACCCATACCCTACGCCCTACCCGAACACCTCCACGAACCCGTACCCTAAGCCGTACCCTAACCCTCACCCTAACCCTAACCCTAACCCTAAGCTACCCTTGACGGCTTCTGCCTCCAATAGATTTCCTAAGCACTAGTGTTTTAAGGAACATGTTAAAAAGAGAATCCTAATGTGATTTCTTGATAATGGGTGTGTTCCTTGTGTTCTCCTCGTGTCTAAACTCTTCTCCATGGCTGGACCCCCAAATAATATTCCTTTATGTGCTAAGCGGTATCTAGAGAGTGTGATAGGTTTAATAACTACCCTCACCCTAACGCGTACCCTAACCCTAACCCCTACCCTAACCCTAGCGCGTACCCTAATCCTAACCCGTACCCTAAACCGAGCCCTAACCCTAACACTAACTCTAACCTTAACCCTAACCCATACCCTACGCCCTACCCGAACCCCTCCCTGAACCCGTACCCTAAACCGTACCCTAACCCTCGCCCTAACCCTAACCCTAACCCTAAGCTACCCTTGACTGCTTCTGCCTCCAATAGATTTCCTAAGCACTAGTGTTTTAAGGAACAGGTTAAAAAGAGAATCCTAATGTGATTTCGTGATAATGGGTGTGTTCCTTATCTTCTCCTCGTGTCTAAACTCTTCTCCATGGCTGGACCCCCAAATAATATTCCTTTACGTGCTAAGGGGTATCTAGAGAGTGGGATAGGTTTAATAACTACCCTCACCCTAACGCGTACCCTAACCCTAACCCCTACCCTAACCCTAACGCATACCCTAATCCTAACCCGTACCCTAAACCGAGCCCTAAACCTAACACTAGCCCTAACCCTAACCCTAACCCATACCCTACGCCCTACTCGAACCCCTCCCCGAACCCGTATCGTAAGCCGTACCCTAACCCTCACCCTAACCCTAACCCTAACCCTAAGCTACCCTTGACGGCTTCTGCCTCCAATAGATTTCCTAAGCAGTAGTGTTTTAAGGAACAGGTTAAAAAGAGAATCCTAATGTGATTTCTTGATAATGGGTGTGTTCCTTATCTTATCCTAGTGTCTAAACTCTTCTCCATGGCTGGACCCCCAAATAATATTCCTTTACGTGCTAAGGGGTATCTAGAGAGTGTGATAGGTTTAATAACTACCCTCACCCTAACGCGTACCCTAACCCTAACCCCTACCCTAACCCTAACGCGTACCCTAATCCTAACCCGTACCCTAAACCGAGCCCTAAACCTAACACTAGCCCTAACCCTAACCCATACCCTACGCCCTACCCGAACCCCTCCCCGAACCCGTACCCTAAGCCGTACCCTACCCCTCACCCTAACCCTAACCCTAAACCTAAGCTACCCTTGACTGCTTCTGCCTCCAATAGATTTCCTAAGCACTAGTGTTTTAAGGAACAGGTTAAAAAGAGAATCCTAATGTGATTTCTTGATAATGGGTGTGTTCCTTATCTTCTCCTAGTGTCTAAACTCTTCTCCATGGCTGGACCCCCAAATAATATTCCTTTACGTGCTAAGGGGTATCTAGAGAGTGGGATAGGTTTAATAACTAACCTCACCCTATCGCATACCCTAACCCTAACCCCTACCCTAACCCTAACGCGTACCTTAATCCTAACCCGTACCCTAAACCGAGCCCTAACCCTAACACTAACCCTAACCCTAACCCTAACCCATAGCCTACGCCCTACCCGAACCCCTCCCCGAAACCGTACCCTAAACCGTACCCTAACCCTAACCCTATCCCTAAGCTACCCTTGACTGCTTCTGCCTCCAATAGATTTCCTAAGCACAAGTGTTTTAAGGAACAGGTTAAAAAGACAATCCTATTGTGATTTCTTGATAATGGGTGTGTTCCTTATCTTCTCCTCGTGTCTAAACTCTTCTCCATGGCTGGACCCCCAAATAATATTCCTTTACGTGCTAAGGGGTATCTAGAGAATGGGATAGGTTTAATAACTACCCTCACCCTAACGCATACCCTAACCCTAACCCCTACCCTAACCCTAACGCGTACCCTAATCCTAACCCGTACCCTAAACCGAGCCCTAACCCTAACCCTAGCCCTAACCCTAACCCATACCCTACGCCCTACGCGAACCCCTCCCCGAACCCGTACCCTAAGCCGTACCCTAACCCTCACCCTAACCCTAACCCTAACCCTAAGCTACCCTTGACGGCTTCTGCCTCCAATAGATTTCCTAAGCACTAGTGTTTTAAGGAACATGTTAAAAAGAGAATCCTAATGTGATTTCTTGATAATGGGTGTGTTCCTTGTGTTCTCCTCGTGTCTAAACTCTTCTCCATGGCTGGACCCCCAAATAATATTCCTTTATGTGCTAAGCGGTATCTAGAGAGTGTGATAGGTTTAATAACTACCCTCACCCTAACGCGTACCCTAACCCTAACCCCTACCCTAACCCTAGCGCGTACCCTAATCCTAACCCGTACCCTAAACCGAGCCCTAACCCTAACACTAACTCTAACCTTAACCCTAACCCATACCCTACGCCCTACCCGAACCCCTCCCTGAACCCGTACCCTAAACCGTACCCTAACCCTCGCCCTAACCCTAACCCTAACCCTAAGCTACCCTTGACTGATTCTGCCTCCAATAGATTTCCTAAGCACTAGTGTTTTAAGGAACAGGTTAAAAAGAGAATCCTAATGTGATTTCGTGATAATGGGTGTGTTCCTTATCTTCTCCTCGTGTCTAAACTCTTCTCCATGGCTGGACCCCCAAATAATATTCCTTTACGTGCTAAGGGGTATCTAGAGAGTGGGATAGGTTTAATAACTACCCTCACCCTAACGCGTACCCTAACCCTAACCCCTACCCTAACCCTAACGCATACCCTAATCCTAACCCGTACCCTAAACCGAGCCCTAAACCTAACACTAGCCCTAACCCTAACCCTAACCCATACCCTACGCCCTACTCGAACCCCTCCCCGAACCCGTATCGTAAGCCGTACCCTAACCCTCACCCTAACCCTAACCCTAACCCTAAGCTACCCTTGACGGCTTCTGCCTCCAATAGATTTCCTAAGCAGTAGTGTTTTAAGGAACAGGTTAAAAAGAGAATCCTAATGTGATTTCTTGATAATGGGTGTGTTCCTTATCTTATCCTAGTGTCTAAACTCTTCTCCATGGCTGGACCCCCAAATAATATTCCTTTACGTGCTAAGGGGTATCT
The DNA here is from genome assembly GCF_949987535.1 of Balaenoptera acutorostrata. Lineage (NCBI taxonomy): Eukaryota > Metazoa > Chordata > Mammalia > Artiodactyla > Balaenopteridae > Balaenoptera > Balaenoptera acutorostrata. Next base: position 167,472 of record NW_026646512.1, on the reverse strand, counting down.
AGAGAGTGTGATAGGTTTAATAACTACCCTCACCCTAACGCGTACCCTAACCCTAACCCCTACCCTAACCCTAACGCGTACCCTAATCCTAACCCGTACCCTAAACCGAGCCCTAACCCTAACACTAGCCCTAACCCTAACCCATACCCTACGCCCTACCCGAACCCCTCCCCGAACCCGTACCCTAAGCCGTACCCTACCCCTCACCCTAACCCTAACCCTAAACCTAAGCTACCCTTGACTGCTTCTGCCTCCAATAGATTTCCTAAGCACTAGTGTTTTAAGGAACAGGTTAAAAAGAGAATCCAAATGTGATTTCGTGATAATGGGTGTGTTCCTTATCTTCTCCTAGTGTCTAAACTCTTCTCCATGGCTGGACCCCCAAATAATATTCCTTTACGTGATAAGGGTTATCTAGAGAGTGTGACAGGTTTAATAACTACCCTCACCCTAACGCGTACCCTAACCCTAACCGCTACCCTAACCCTAACGAGTACCCTAATCCTAACCCGTACCCTAAACCGAGCCCTAACCCTAACACTAACCCTAACCCTAACCCATACCCTACGCCCTACCCGAAACCCTCCCCGAACCCGTACCCTAAGCCGTACCCTAACCCTCACCCTAACCCTAACCCTAACCCTAAGCTACCCTTCACTGCTTCTGACTCCAATAGATTTCCTAACCACTAGTGTTTTAAGGAACAGTTTAAAAAGAGAATCATATTGTGTTTTCTTGATAATGGGTGTGTTCCTTATCTTCTCCTAGTGTCTAAACCCTTCTCCATGGCTGGACCCCCAAATAATATTCCTTTACGTGCTAAGGGGTATCTAGAGAGTGGGATAGGTTTAATAACTACCCTCACCCTAAAGCGTACCCTAACCCTAACCCCTACCCTAACACTAACACGTACCCTAATCCTAACCCGTACCCTAAACTGAGCCCTAACCCTAACACTAACCCTAACCCTAACCCTAACCCATAGCCTACGCCCTACCCGAACCCCTCCCCGAAACCGTACCCTAAACCGTACCCTAACCCTAACCCTATCCCTAAGCTACCCTTGACTGCTTCTGCCTCCAATAGATTTCCTAAGCACAAGTGTTTTAAGGAACAGGTTAAAAAGAGAATCCTATTGTGATTTCTTGATAATGGGTGTGTTCCTTATCTTCTCCTCGTGTCTAAACTCTTCTCCATGGCTGGACCCCCAAATAATATTCCTTTACGTGCTAAGGGGTATCTAGAGAATGGGATAGGTTTAATAACTACCCTCACCCTAACGCATACCCTAACCCTAACCCCTACCCTAACCCTAACGCGTACCCTAATCCTAACCCGTACCCTAAACCGAGCCCTAACCCTAACCATAGCCCTAACCCTAACCCTAACCCATACCCTACGCCCTACGCGAACCCCTCCCCGAACCCGTACCCTAAGCCGTACCCTAACCCTCACCCTAACCCTAACCCTAACCCTAAGCTACCCTTGACGGCTTCTGCCTCCAATAGATTTCCTAAGCACTAGTGTTTTAAGGAACATGTTAAAAAGAGAATCCTAATGTGATTTCTTGATAATGGGTGTGTTCCTTGTGTTCTCCTCGTGTCTAAACTCTTCTCCATGGCTGGACCCCCAAATAATATTCCTTTATGTGCTAAGCGGTATCTAGAGAGTGTGATAGGTTTAATAACTACCCTCACCCTAACGCGTACCCTAACCCTAACCCCTACCCTAACCCTAGCGCGTACCCTAATCCTAACCCGTACCCTAAACCGAGCCCTAACCCTAACACTAACTCTAACCTTAACCCTAACCCATACCCTACGCCCTACCCGAACCCCTCCCTGAACCCGTACCCTAAACCGTACCCTAACCCTCGCCCTAACCCTAACCCTAACCCTAAGCTACCCTTGATTGATTCTGCCTCCAATAGATTTCCTAAGCACTAGTGTTTTAAGGAACAGGTTAAAAAGAGAATCCTAATGTGATTTCGTGATAATGGGTGTGTTCCTTATCTTCTCCTCGTGTCTAAACTCTTCTCCATGGCTGGACCCCCAAATAATATTCCTTTACGTGCTAAGGGGTATCTAGAGAGTGGGATAGGTTTAATAACTACCCTCACCCTAACGCGTACCCTAACCCTAACCCCTACCCTAACCCTAACGCATACCCTAATCCTAACCCGTACCCTAAACCGAGCCCTAAACCTAACACTAGCCCTAACCCTAACCCTAACCCATACCCTACGCCCTACTCGAACCCCTCCCCGAACCCGTATCGTAAGCCGTACCCTAACCCTCACCCTAACCCTAACCCTAACCCTAAGCTACCCTTGACGGCTTCTGCCTCCAATAGATTTCCTAAGCAGTAGTGTTTTAAGGAACAGGTTAAAAAGAGAATCCTAATGTGATTTCTTGATAATGGGTGTGTTCCTTATCTTATCCTAGTGTCTAAACTCTTCTCCATGGCTGGACCCCCAAATAATATTCCTTTACGTGCTAAGGGGTATCTAGAGAGTGTGATAGGTTTAATAACTACCCTCACCCTAACGCGTACCCTAACCCTAACCCCTACCCTAACCCTAACGCGTACCCTAATCCTAACCCGTACCCTAAACCGAGCCCTAACCCTAACACTAGCCCTAACCCTAACCCATACCCTATGCCCTACCCGAACCCCTCCCCGAACCCGTACCCTAAGCCGTACCCTACCCCTCACCCTAACCCTAACCCTAAACCTAAGCTACCCTTGACTGCTTCTGCCTCCAATAGATTTCCTAAGCACTAGTGTTTTAAGGAACAGGTTAAAAAGAGAATCCAAATGTGATTTCGTGATAATGGGTGTGTTCCTTATCTTCTCCTAGTGTCTAAACTCTTCTCCATGGCTGGACCCCCAAATAATATTCCTTTACGTGATAAGGGTTATCTAGAGAGTGTGACAGGTTTAATAACTACCCTCACCCTAACGCGTACCCTAACCCTAACCGCTACCCTAACCCTAACGAGTACCCTAATCCTAACCCGTACCCTAAACCGAGCCCTAACCCTAACACTAACCCTAACCCTAACACATACCCTACGCCCTACCCGAAACCCTCCCCGAACCCGTACCCTAAGCCGTACCCTAACCCTCACCCTAACCCTAACCCTAACCCTAAGCTACCCTTCACTGCTTCTGACTCCAATAGATTTCCTAACCACTAGTGTTTTAAGGAACAGTTTAAAAAGAGAATCATATTGTGTTTTCTTGATAATGGGTGTGTTCCTTATCTTCTCCTAGTGTCTAAACCCTTCTCCATGGCTGGACCCCCAAATAATATTCCTTTACGTGCTAAGGGGTATCTAGAGAGTGGGATAGGTTTAATAACTACCCTCACCCTAAAGCGTACCCTAACCCTAACCCCTACCCTAACACTAACACGTACCCTAAACTGAGCCCTAACCCTAACACTAACCCTAACCCTAACTCTAACCCATACCCTACGCCCTACCCGAACCCCTCCCCGAACCCGTACCCTAAGCCGTACCCTAACCCTCACCCTAACCCTAACCCTAACCCTAAGCTACCCTTGACGGCTTCTGCCTCCAATAGATTTCCTAAGCACTAGTGATTTAAGGAACAGGTTTAAAGGAGAATCCTAATGTGATTTCTTGATAATGGTTGTGTTCCTTATCTTCTCCTCGTGTCTAAACTCTTCTCCATGGCTGGACCCCCAAATAATATTCCTTTACGTGCTAAGGGGTATCTAGAGAGTGGGATAGGTTTAATAACTACCCTCACCCTAACGCGTACCCTAACCCTAACCCCTACCCTAACCCTAACGCATACCCTAATCCTAACCCATACCCTAAACCGAGCCCTAACCCTAACACTAGCCCTAACCCTAACCCTAACCCATACCCTACGCCCTACCCAAACCCCTCCCCGAACCCGTACCCTAAGCCGTACCCTAACCCTCACCCTAACCCTAACCCTAACCCTAAGCTACCCTTGACGGCTTCTGCCTCCAATAGATTTCCTAAGCACTAGTGTTTTAAGGAACAGGTTAAAAAGAGAATCCTAATGTGATTTCTTGATAATGGGTGTGTTCCTTATCTTCTCCTCGTGTCTAAACTCTTCTCCATGGCTGGACCCCCAAATAATATTCCTTTATGTGCTAAGGGGTATCTAGAGAGTGTGATAGGTTTAATAACTACCCTCACCCTAACGCGTACCCTAACCCTAACCCCTACCCTAACCCTAGCGCGTACCCTAATCCTAACCCGTACCCTAAACCGAGCCCTAACCCTAACACTAACTCTAACCCTAACCCTAACCCATACCCTACGCCCTACCCGAACCCCTCCCTGAACCCGTACCCTAAACCGTACCCTAACCCTCACCCTAACCCTAACCCTAACCCTAAGCTACCCTTGATGGCTTCTGCCTCCAATAGATTTCCTAAGCACTAGTGTTTTAAGGAACAGGTTAAAAAGAGAATCCTAATGTGATTTCTTGATAATGGGTGTGTTCCTTATCTTCTCCTAGTGTCTAAATTCTTCTCCATGGCTGGACCCCCAATAATATTCCTGTACGTGCTAAGGGGTATCTAGAGAGTGGGACAGGTTTAATAACTACCCTCACCCTAACGCGTACCCTAACCCTAACCCCTACCCTAACCCTAGCGCGTACCCTAATCCTAACCCGTACCCTAAACCGAGCCCTAACCCTAACACTAACCCTAACCCTAACCCTAACCCATACCCTATGCCCTACACGAAACCGTCTCCGAACCCGTACCCTAAGCCATACCCTAACCCTCACCCTAACCCTAACCGTAACCCTAAGCTACCCTTCACTGCTTCTGCCTCCAATAGATTTCCTAAGCACTAGTGTTTTAAGGAACAGGTTAAAAAGAGAATCCTAATGTGATTTCTTGATAATGGGTGTGTTCCTTATCTTCTCCTAGTGTCTAAACTCTTCTCCATGGCTGGACCCCCAAATAATATTCCTTTACGTGCTAAGGGGTATCTAGAGAGTGTGATAGGTTTAATAACTACCCTCACCCTAACGCGTACCCTAACCCTAACCCTAACCCTAACGCGTACCCTAATCCTAACCTGTACCCTAAACCGAGCCCTAACCCTAACACTAGCCCTAACCCTAACCCTAACCCATACCCTACGCCCTACCCGAACCCCTCCCCGAAACCGTACCCTAAGCCGTACCCTAACCCTCACCCTAACCCTAACCCTAACCCTAAGCTACCCTTGACGGCTTCTGCCTCCAATAGATTTGCTAAGCACTAGTGTTTTAAGGAACAAGTTAAAAAGAGAATCCTAATGTGATTTCTTGATAATGGGTGTGTTCCTTATCTTCTCCTCGTGTCTAAACTCTTCTCCATGGCTGGACCCCCAAATAATATTCCTTTATGTGCTAAGGGGTATCTAGAGAGTGTGATAGGTTTAATAACTACCCTCACCCTAACGCGTACCCTAACCCTAACCTCTACCCTCACACTAGCGCGTACCCTAATCCTAACCCGTACCCTAAACCGAGCCCTAACCCTAACACTAACTCTAACCCTAACCCTAACCCATACCCTACGCCCTACCCGAACCCCTCCCTGAACCCGTAACCTAAACCGTACCCTAACCCTCACCCTAACCCTAACCCTAACCCTAAGCTACCCTTGACGGCTTCTGCCTCCAATAGATTTCCTAAGCACTAGTGTTTTAAGGAACAGGTTAAAAAGAGAATCCTAATGTGATTTCTTGATAATGGGTGTGTTCCTTATCTTCTCCTCGTGTCTAAACTCTTCTCCATGGCTGGCCCCCCAAATAATATTCCTTTATGTGCTAAGGGGTATCTAGAGAGTGTGATAGGTATAATAACTACCCTCACCCTAACGCGTTCCCTAACCCTAACACCTACCCTAACCCTAGCGCGTACCCTAATCCTAACCCGTACCCTAAACCGAGACCTCAACCTAACACTAACTCTAACCCTAACCCTAACCCATACCCTACGCCCTACCCGAACCCCTCCCTGAACCCATACCCTAAACCGTACCCTAACCCTCACCCTAACCCTAACCCTAACCCTAAGCTACCCTTGACGGCTTCTGCCTCCAATAGATTTCCTAAGAACTAGTGTTTTAAGGAACAGGTTAAAAAGAGAATCCTAATGTGATTTCTTGATAATGGGTGTGTTCCTTATCTTCTCCTCGTGTCTAAACTCTTCTCCATGGCTGGACCCCCAAATAATAGTCCTTTACGTGCTAAGGGGTATCTAGAGAGTGTGATAGGTTTAATAACTACCCTCAACCTAACGCGTACCCTAACCCTAACCCCTACCCTAACCCTAACGCGTACCCTAATCCTAACCCGTACCCTAAACCGAGCCCTAACCCTAACACTAGCCCTAACCCTAACCCTAACCCATACCCTACGCCCTACCCGAACCCCTCCCCGAACCCGTACCCTAAGCCGTACCCTAACCCTCACCCTAACCCTAACCCTAACCCTAAACTACCCTTGACTGCTTCTGCCTCCAATAGATTTCCTAAGCACTAGTGTTTTAAGGAACAGGTTAAAAAGAGAATCCTAATGTAATTTCGTGATAATGGGTGTGTTCCTTATCTTCTCCTAGTGTCTAAACTCTTCTCCATGGCTGGACCCCCAAATAATATTCCTTTACGTGCTAAGGGGTATCTAGAGAGTGGGATAGGTTTAATAACTACCCTCACCCTAACGCGTACCCTAACCCTAACCGCTACCCTAACCCTAACGAGTACCCTAATCCTAACTCGTACCCTAAACCGAGCCCTAACCCTAACACTAACCCTAACCCTAACCCTAACCCATACCCTACGCCCTACCCGAAACCCTCCCCGAACCCGTACCCTAAGCCGTACCCTAACCCTCACCCTAACCCTAACCCTAACCCTAAGCTACCCTTGACTGCTTCTGCCTCCAATAGATTTCCTAACCACTAGTGTTTTAAGGAACAGTTTAAAAAGAGAATCATATTGTGATTTCTTGATAATGGGTGTGTTCCTTATCTTCTCCTAGTGTCTAAACCCTTCTCCATGGCTGGACCCCCAAATAATATTCCTTTACGTGCTAAGGAGTATCTAGAGAGTGGGATAGGTTTAATAACTACCCTCACCCTAAAGCGTACCCTAACCCTAACCCCTACCCTAACACTAACGCGTACCCTAATCCTAACCCGTAACCTAAACTGAGCCCTAACCCTAACACTAAACCTAACCCTAACTCTAACCCATACCCTACGCCCTACCCGAACCCCTCCCCGAACCCGTACACTAAGCCGTACCCTAACCCTCACCCTAACCCTAACCCTAACCCTAAGCTACCCTTGACGGCTTCTGCCTCCAATAGATTTCCTAAGCACTAGTGATTTAAGGAACAGGTTTAAAGTAGAATCCTAATGTGATTTCTTGATAATGGGTGTGTTCCTTATCTTCTCCTCGTGTCTAAACTCTTCTCCATGGCTGGACCCCCAAATAATATTTCTTTACGTGCTAAGGGGTATCTAGAGAGTGGGATAGGTTTAATAACTACCCTCACCCTAACGCGTACCCTAACTCTAACCCCTACCCTAACCCTAACGCATACCCTAATCCTAACCCGTATCCTAAACCGAGCCCTAACCTTAACACTAGCCCTAACCCTAACCCTAACCCATACCCTACGCCCTACCGGAACCCCTCCCCGAACCCGTATCGTAAGCCGTACCCTAACCCTCACCCTAACACTAACCCTAACCCTAAGCTACCCTTGACGGCTTCTGCCTCCAATAGATTTCCTAAGCACTAATGTTTTAAGGAACAGGTTAAAAAGAGAATCCTAATGTGATTTCTTGATAATGGGTGTGTTCCTTATCTTCTCCTAGTGTCTAAACTCTTCTCCATGGCTGGACCCCCAAATAATATTCCTTTACGTGCTAAGGGGTATCTAGAGAGTGGGATAGGTTTAATAACTAACCTCACCCTATCGCATACCCTAACCCTAACCCCTACCCTAACCCTAACGCGTACCCTAATCCTAACCCGTACCCTAAACCGAGCCCAGCCCTAACACTAACCCTAACCCTAACCCTAACCCATACCCTACGCCCTACCCGAAACCCTCCCCGAACCCGTACCCTAAGCCGTACCCTAACCCTCACCCTAACCCTAACCGTAACCCTAAGCTACCCTTCACTGCTTCTGCCTCCAATAGATTTCCTAACCACTAGTGTTTTAAGGAACAGTTTAAAAAGAGAATCATATTGTGATTTCTGGATAATGGGTGTGTTCCTTATCTTCTCCTCGTGTCTAAACCCTTCTCCATGGCTGGACCCCAAATAATATTCCTTTACGTGGTAAGGGGTATCTAGAGAGTGGGATAGGTTTAATAACTACCCTCACCCTAACGCGTACCCTAACCCTAACGCCTACCCTAACCCTAACGCATACCCTAATCCTAACCCGTACCCTAAACAGAGCCCTAACCCTAACACTAGCCCTAACCCTAACCCTAACCCATACCCTACGCCCTACCCGAACACCTCCCCGAACCCGTATCATAAGCCGTACCCTAACCCTCACCCTAACCCTAACCCTAACCCTAAGCTACCCTTGACGGCTTCTGCCTCCAATAGATTTCCTAAGCACTAGTGTTTTAAGGAACAGGTTAAAAAGAGAATCCTAATGTGATTTCTTGATAATGGGTGTGTTCCTTATTTTCTCCTCGTGTCTAAACTCTTCTCCATCGCTGGACCCCCAAATAATATTCCTTTATGTGCTAAGGGGTATCTAGAGAGTGTGATAGGTATAATAACTACCCTCACCCTAACGCGTTCCCTAACCCTAACCCCTACCCTAACCCTAGCGCGTACCCTAATCCTAACCCGTACCCTAAACCGAGACCTAACCCTAACACTAACTCTAACCCTAACCCTAACCCATACCCTACGCCCTACCCGAACCCCTCCCTGAACCCATACCCTAAACCGTACCCTAACCCTCACCCTAACCCTAACCCTAACCCTAAGCTACCCTTGACGGCTTCTGCCTCCAATAGATTTCCTAAGAACTAGTGTTTTAAGGAACAGGTTAAAAAGAGAATCCTAATGTGATTTCTTGATAATGGGTGTGTTCCTTATCTTCTCCTCGTGTCTAAACTCTTCTCCATGGCTGGACCCCCTAATAATGTTCCTTTACGTGCTAAGGGGTATCTAGAGAGTGGGATAGGTTTAATAACTACCCTCACCCTAACGCGTACCCTAACCCTAACCCCTACCCTAACCCTAACGCGTACCCTAATCCTAACCCGTACCCTAAACCGAGCCCTAACCCTAACACTAGCCCTAACCCTAACCCTAACCCATACCCTACGCCCTACCCGAACCCCTCCCCGAACCCATACCCTAAGCCGTACCCTAACCCTCACCCTAACCCTAACCCTAACCCTAAACTACCCTTGACTGCTTCTGCCTCCAATAGATTTCCTAAGCACTAGTGTTTTAAGGAACAGGTTAAAAAGAGAATCCTAATGTGATTTCGTGATAATGGGTGTGTTCCTTATCTTCTCCTAGTGTCTAAACTCTTCTCCATGGCTGGACCCCCAAATAATATTCCTTTACGTGCTAAGGGGTATCTAGAGAGTGGGATAGGTTTAATAACTACCCTCACCCTAACGCGTACCCTAACCCTAACCGCTACCCTAACCCTAACGAGTACCCTAATCCTAACCCGTACCCTAAACCGAGCCCTAACCCTAACACTAACCCTAACCCTAACCCTAACCCATACCCTAAGCCCTACCCGAAACCCTCCCCGAACCCGTACCCTAAGCCGTACCCTAACCCTCACCCTAACCCTAACCGTAACCCTAAGCTACCCTTCACTGCTTCTGCCTCCAATAGATTTCCTAACCACTAGTGTTTTAAGGAACAGTTTAAAAAGAGAATCATATTGTGATTTCTTGATAATGGGTGTGTTCCTTATCTTCTCCTAGTGTCTAAACCCTTCTCCATGGCTGGACCCCCAAATAATATTCCTATACGTGCTAAGGGGTATCTAGAGAGTGGGATAGGTTTAATAACTACCCTCACCCTAAAGCGTACCCTAACCCTAACCCCTACCCTAACCCTAACGCATACCCTAATCCTAACCCGTATCCTAAACCTAGCCCTAACCTTAACACTAGCCCTAACCCTAACCCTAACCCATACCCTACGCCCTACCGGAACCCCTCCCCGAACCCGTATCGTAAGCCGTACCCTAACCCTCACCGTAACCCTAACCCTAACCCTAAGCTACCCTTGACGGCTTCTGCCTCCTCCAATAGATTTCCTAACCACTAGTGTTTTAAGGAACAGGTTAAAAAGAGAATCCTAATGTGATTTCTTGATAATGGGTGTGTTCCTTATCTTCTCCTAGTGTCTAAACTCTTCTCCATGGCTGGACCCCCAAATAATATTCCTTTACGTGCTAAGGGGTATCTAGAGAGTGGGATAGGTTTAATAACTACCCTCACCCTAAAGCGTACCCTAACCCTAACCCCTACCCTAACACTAACGCGTACCCTAATCCTAACCCGTACCCTAAACTGAGACCTAACCCTAACACTAACCCTAACCCTACCTCTAACCCATACCCTACGCCCTACCCGAATCCCTCCCCGAACCCGTACCCTAAGCCGTACCCTAACCCTCACCCTAACCGTAACCCTAACCCTAGGCTACCCTTGACGGCTTGTGCCTCCAATAGATTTCCTAAGCACTAGTGATTTAAGGAACAGGTTTAAAGGAGAATCCTAATGTGATTTCTTGATAATGGGTGTGTTCCTTATCTTCTCGTGTCTAAACTCTTCTCCATGGCTGGACCCCCAAATAATATTCCTTTACGTGCTAAGGGGTATCTAGAGAGTGGGATAGGTTTAATAACTACCCTCACCCTAACGCGTACCCTAACCCTAACCCCTACCCTAACGCTAACGCATACCCTAATCCTAACCCGTACCCTAAACCGAGCCCTAACCCTAACACTAGCCCTAACCCTAACCCTAACCCATACCCTACGCCCTACCCGAACACCTCCCCGAACCCGTATCGTAAGCCGTACCCTAACCCTCACCCTAACCCTAACCCTAACCCTAAGCTACCCTTGACGGCTTCTGCCTCCAATAGATTTCCTAAGCACTAGTGTTTTAAGGAACAGGTTAAAACGAGAATCCTAATGTGATTTCTTGATAATGGGTGTGTTCCTTATCTTCTCCTAGTGTCGAAACTCTTCTCCATGGCTGGACCCCCAAATAATATTCCTTTACGTGCTAAGGGGTATCTAGAGAGTGGGATAGGTTTAATAACTAACCTCACCCTATCGCATATCCTAACCCTAACCCCTACCCTAACCCTAACGCGTACCCTAATCCTAACCCGTACCCTAAACCGAGCCCTAACCCTAACACTAACCCTAACCCTAACCCTAACCCATACCCTACGCCCTACCCGAAACCCTCCCCGAACCCGTACCCTAAGCCGTACCCTAACCCTCACCCTAACCCTAACCGTAACCCTAAGCTACCCTTCACTGCTTCTGCCTCCAATAGATTTCCTAAGCACTAGTGATTTAAGGAACAGGTTTAAAGGAGAATCCTAATGTGATTTCTTGATAATGGGTGTGTTCCTTATCTTCTCCTCGTGTCTAAACTCTTCTCCATGGCTGGACCCCAAATAATATTCCTTTACGTGCTAAGGGGTATCTAGAGAGTGGGATAGGTTTAATAACTACCCTCACCCTAACGCGTACCCTAACCCTAACCCCTACCCTAACCCTAACGCATACCCTAATCCTAACCCGTACCCTAAACCGAGCCCTAACCCTAACACTAGCCCTAACCCTAACCCTAACCCATACCCTACGCCCTACCCGAAACCCTCCCCGAACCCGTATCGTAAGCCGTACCCTAACCCTCACCCTAACCCTAACCCTAACCCTAAGGTACCCTTGAAGGCTTCTGCCTCCAATAGATTTCCTAAGCACTAGTGTTTTAAGGAACAGGTTAAAAAGAGAATCCTAATGTGATGTCTTGATAATGGGTGTGTTCCTTATTTTCTCCTCGTGTCTAAACTCTTCTCCATGGCTGGACCCCCAAATAATATTCCTTTACGTGCTAAGGGGTATCTAGAGAGTGGGATAGGTTTAATAACTACCCTCACCCTAACGCGTACCCTAACCCTAACCGCTACGCTAACCCTAACGAGTACCCTAATCCTAACCCGTTCCCTAAACCGAGCCCTAACCCTAACACTAACCCTAACCCTAACCCTAACCCATACCCTACGCCCTACCCGAAACCCTCCCCGAACCCGTACCCTAAGCCGTACCCTAACCCTCACCCTAACCCTAACCGTAACCCTAAGCTACCCTTCACTGCTTCTGCCTCCAATAGATTTCCTAACCACTAGTGTTTTAAGGAACAGTTTAAAAAGAGAATCATATTGTGATTTCTTGATAATGGGTGTGTTCCTTATCTTCTCCTAGTGTCTAAACCCTTCTCCATGGCTGGACCCCCAAATAATATTCCTTTACGTGCTAAGGGGTATCTAGAGAGTGGGATAGGTTTAATAACTAACCTCACCCTAAAGCGTACCCTAACCCTAACCCCTACCCTAACCCTAACGCATACCCTAATCCTAACCCGTACCCTAAACCGAGCCCTAACCCTAACACTAGCCCTAACCCTAACCCTAACCCATACCCTACGCCCTACCCGAAACCCTCCCCGAACCCGTATCGTAAGCCGTACCCTAAACCTCACCCTAACCCTAACCCTAACCCTAAGGTACCCTTGACGGCTTCTGCCTCCAATAGATTTCCTAAGCACTAGTGTTTTAAGGAACAGGTTAAAAAGAGAATCCTAATGTGATTTTTTGATAATGGGTGTGTTCCTTATCTTCTCCTAGTGTCTAAACTCTTCTCCATGGCTGGACCCCCAAATAATATTCCTTTACGTGCTAAGGGGTATCTAGAGAGTGGGATAGGTTTAATAACTACCCTCACCCTAACGCGTACCCTAACCCTAACCGCTACGCTAACCCTAACGAGTACCCTAATCCTAACCCGTTCCCTAAACCGAGCCCTAACCCTAACACTAACCCTAACCCTAACCCTAACCCATACCCTACGCCCTACCCGAAACCCTCCCCGAACCCGTACCCTAAGCCGTACCCTAACCCTCACCCTAACCCTAACCGTAACCCTAAGCTACCCTTCACTGCTTCTGCCTCCAATAGATTTCCTAACCACTAGTGTTTTAAGGAACAGTTTAAAAAGAGAATCATATTGTGATTTCTTGATAATGGGTGTGTTCCTTATCTTCTCCTAGTGTCTAAACCCTTCTCCATGGCTGGACCCCCAAATAATATTCCTTTACGTGCTAAGGGGTATCTAGAAAGTGGGATAGGTTTAATAACTAACCTCACCCTAAAGCGTACACTAACCCTAACCCCTACCCTAACCCTAACGCGTACCCTAATCCTAACCCGTACCCTAAACTGAGCCCTAACCCTAACACTAACCCTAACCCTAACTCTAACCCATACCCTACGCCCTACCCGAACCCCTCCCCGAACCCGTACCCTAAGCCGTATCCTAACCCTCACCCTAACCCTAACCCTAACCCTAAGCTACCCTTGACGGCTTCTGCCTCCAATAGATTTCCTAAGCACTAGTGATTTAAGGAACAGGTTTAAAGGAGAATCCTAATGTGATTTCTTGATAATGGGTGTGTTCCTTATCTTCTCCTCGTGTCTAAACTCTTCTCCATGGCTGGACACCCAAATAATATTCCTTTACGTGCTAAGGGGTATCTAGAGAGTGGGATAGGTTTAATAACTACCCTCAGCCTAACGCGTACCCTAACCCTAACCCCTACCCTAACCCTAATGCATACCCTAATCCTAACCCGTACCCTAAACCGAGCCCTAAACTTAACACTAGCCCTAACCCTAACACTAACCCATACCCTACGCCCTACCCGAACCCCTCCCCGAACCCGTATCGTAAGCCGTACCCTAACCCTCACCCTAACCCTAACCCTAACCCTAAGCTACCCTTGACGGCTTCTGCCTCCAATAGATTTCCTAAGCACTAGTGTTTTAAGGAACAGGTTAAAAAGAGAATCCTAATGTGATTTCTTGATAATGGGTGTGTTCCTTATCTTCTCCTAGTGTCTAAACTCTTCTCCATGGCTGGACCCCCAAATAATATTCCTTTACGTGCTAAGGGGTATCTAGAGAGTGGGATAGGTTTAATAACTAACCTCACCCTATCGCATACCCTAACCCTAACCCCTACCCTAACCCTAACGCGTACCCTAATCTTAACCCGTATCCTAAACCGAGCCCTAACCCTAACACTAACCCTAACCCTAACCCTAACCCTTAGCCTACGCCCTACCCGAACCCCTCCCCGAACCCGTACCCTAAGCCGTACCCTAACCCTCACACTAACCCTAACCCTTACCCTAACCCTAAGCTACCCTTGACGGCTTCTGTCTCCAATAGATTTCCTAAGCACTACTGTTTTAAGGAACAGGTTCAAAAGAGAATCCTAATGTGATTTCTTGATAATGGGTGTGTTCCTTATCTTCTCCTCGTGTCTAAACTCTTCTCCATGGCTGGACCCCCAAATAATATTCCTTTACGTGCTAAGGGGTATCTAGAGAGTGGGATAGGTTTAATAACTACCCTCACCCTAACGCGTACCCTAACCCTAACCGCTACCCTAACCCTAAGGAGTACCCTAATCCTAACCCGTTCCCTAAACCGAGCCCTAACCCTAACACTAACCCTAACCCTAACCCTAACACATACCCTACGCCCTACCCGAAACCCTCCCCGAACCCGTACCCTAAGCCGTACCCTAACCCTCACCCTAACCCTAACCCTAATCCTAAGCTACCCTTCACTGCTTCTGCCTCCTATAGATTTCCTAACCACTAGTGTTTTAAGGAACAGTTTAAAAAGAGAATCATATTGTGATTTCTTGATAATGGGTGTGTTCCTTATCTTCTCCTAGTGTCTAAACCCTTCTCCATGGCTGGACCCCCAAATAATATTCCTTTACGTGCTAAGGGGTATCTAGAGAGTGGGATAGGTTTAATAACTACCCTCACCCTAAAGCGTACCCTAACCCTAACCACTACCGTAACACTAACGCGTACCCTAATCCTAACCCGTACCCTAAACTGAGCCCTAACCCTAACACTAACCCTAACCCTAACTCTAACCCATACCCTACGCCCTACACGAACCCCTCCCCGAACCCGTACCCTAAGCCGTACCCTAACCCTCACCCTAACCCTAACCCTAACCCTAAGCTACCCTTGACGGCTTCTGCCTCCAATAGATTTCCTAAGCACTAGTGATTTAAGGAACAGGTTTAAAGGAGAATCCTAATGTGATTTCTTGATAATGGGTGTGTTCCTTATCTTCTCCTCGTGTCTAAACTCTTCTCCATGGCTGGACCCCAAATAATATTCCTTTACGTGCTAAGGGGTATCTAGAGAGTGGGATAGGTTTAATAACTACCCTCACCCTAACGCGTACCCTAACCCTAACCCCTACCCTAACCCTAACGCATACCCTAATCCTAACCCGTACCCTAAACCGAGCCCTAACCCTAACACTAGCCCTAACCCTAACCCTAACCCATACCCTACGCCCTACCCGAAACCCTCCCCGAACCCGTACCCTAAGCCGTACCCTAACCCTCACCCTAACCCTAACCGTAACCCTAAGCTACCCTTCACTGCTTCTGCCTCCAATAGATTTCCTAACCACTAGTGTTTTAAGGAACAGTTTAAAAAGAGAATCATATTGTGATTTCTTGATAATGGGTGTGTTCCTTATCTTCTCCTAGTGTCTAAACCCTTCTCCATGGCTGGACCCCCAAATAATATTCCTTTACGTGCTAAGGGGTATCTAGAGAGTGGGATAGGTTTAATAACTAACCTCACCCTAAAGCGTACCCTAACCCTAACCCCTACCCTAACCCTAACGCATACCCTAATCCTAACCCGTACCCTAAACCGAGCCCTAACCCTAACACTAGCCCTAACCCTAACCCTAACCCATACCCTGCGCCCTACCCGAAACCCTCCCCGAACCCGTATCGTAAGCCGTACCCTAAACCTCACCCTAACCCTAACCCTAACCCTAAGGTACCCTTGACGGCTTCTGCCTCCAATAGATTTCCTAAGCACTAGTGTTTTAAGGAACAGGTTAAAAAGAGAATCCTAATGTGATTTCTTGATAATGGGTGTGTTCCTTATTTTCTCCTCGTGTCTAAACTCTTCTCCATGGCTGGACCCCCAAATAATATTCCTTTACGTGCTAAGGGGTATCTAGAGAGTGGGATAGGTTTAATAACTACCCTCACCCTAACGCGTACCCTAACCCTAACCGCTACGCTAACCCTAACGAGTACCCTAATCCTAACCCGTTCCCTAAACCGAGCCCTAACCCTAACACTAACCCTAACCCTAACCCTAACCCATACCCTACGCCCTACCCGAAACCCTCCCCGAACCCGTACCCTAAGCCGTACCCTAACCCTCACCCTAACCCTAACCGTAACCCTAAGCTACCCTTCACTGCTTCTGCCTCCAATAGATTTCCTAACCACTAGTGTTTTAAGGAACAGTTTAAAAAGAGAATCATATTGTGATTTCTTGATAATGGGTGTGTTCCTTATCTTCTCCTAGTGTCTAAACCCTTCTCCATGGCTGGACCCCCAAATAATATTCCTTTACGTGCTAAGGGGTATCTAGAGAGTGGGATAGGTTTAATAACTAACCTCACCCTAAAGCGTACCCTAACCCTAACCCCTACCCTAACCCTAACGCGTACCCTAATCCTAACCCGTACCCTAAACTGAGCCCTAACCCTAACACTAACCCTAACCCTAACTCTAACCCATACCCTACGCCCTACCCGAACCCCTCCCCGAACCCGTACCCTAAGCCGTATCCTAACCCTCACCCTAACCCTAACCCTAACCCTAAGCTACCCTTGACGGCTTCTGCCTCCAATAGATTTCCTAAGCACTAGTGATTTAAGGAACAGGTTTAAAGGAGAATCCTAATGTGATTTCTTGATAATGGGTGTGTTCCTTATCTTCTCCTCGTGTCTAAACTCTTCTCCATGGCTGGACCCCCAAATAATATTCCTTTACGTGCTAAGGGGTATCTAGAGAGTGGGATAGGTTTAATAACTACCCTCAGCCTAACGCGTACCCTAACCCTAACCCCTACCCTAACCCTAATGCATACCCTAATCCTAACCCGTACCCTAAACCGAGCCCTAAACTTAACACTAGCCCTAACCCTAACACTAACCCATACCCTACGCCCTACCCGAACCCCTCCCCGAACCCGTATCGTAAGCCGTACCCTAACCCTCACCCTAACCCTAACCCTAACCCTAAGCTACCCTTGACGGCTTCTGCCTCCAATAGATTTCCTAAGCACTAGTGTTTTAAGGAACAGGTTAAAAAGAGAATCCTAATGTGATTTCTTGATAATGGGTGTGTTCCTTATCTTCTCCTAGTGTCTAAACTCTTCTCCATGGCTGGACCCCCAAATAATATTCCTTTACGTGCTAAGGGGTATCTAGAGAGTGGGATAGGTTTAATAACTAACCTCACCCTATCGCATACCCTAACCCTAACCCCTACCCTAACCCTAACGCGTACCCTAATCTTAACCCGTACCCTAAACCGAGCCCTAACCCTAACACTAACCCTAACCCTAACCCTAACCCTTAGCCTACGCCCTACCCGAACCCGTACCCTAAGCCGTACCCTAACCCTCACACTAACCCTAACCCTTACCCTAACCCTAAGCTACCCTTGACGGCTTCTGTCTCCAATAGATTTCCTAAGCACTACTGTTTTAAGGAACAGGTTCAAAAGAGAATCCTAATGTGATTTCTTGATAATGGGTGTGTTCCTTATCTTCTCCTCGTGTCTAAACTCTTCTCCATGGCTGGACCCCCAAATAATATTCCTTTACGTGCTAAGGGGTATCTAGAGAGTGGGATAGGTTTAATAACTACCCTCACCCTAACGCGTACCCTAACCCTAACCGCTACCCTAACCCTAAGGAGTACCCTAATCCTAACCCGTTCCCTAAACCGAGCCCTAACCCTAACACTAACCCTAACCCTAACCCTAACCCATACCCTACGCCCTACCCGAAACCCTCCCCGAACCCGTACCCTAAGCCGTACCCTAACCCTCACCCTAACCCTAACCCTAATCCTAAGCTACCCTTCACTGCTTCTGCCTCCTATAGATTTCCTAACCACTAGTGTTTTAAGGAACAGTTTAAAAAGAGAATCATATTGTGATTTCTTGATAATGGGTGTGTTCCTTATCTTCTCCTAGTGTCTAAACCCTTCTCCATGGCTGGACCCCCAAATAATATTCCTTTACGTGCTAAGGGGTATCTAGAGAGTGGGATAGGTTTAATAACTACCCTCACCCTAAAGCGTACCCTAACCCTAACCACTACCGTAACACTAACGCGTACCCTAATCCTAACCCGTACCCTAAACTGAGCCCTAACCCTAACACTAACCCTAACCCTAACTCTAACCCATACCCTACGCCCTACACGAACCCCTCCCCGAACCCGTACCCTAAGCCGTACCCTAACCCTCACCCTAACCCTAACCCTAACCCTAAGCTACCCTTGACGGCTTCTGACTCCAATAGATTTCCTAAGCACTAGTGATTTAAGGAACAGGTTTAAAGGAGAATCCTAATGTGATTTCTTGATAATGGGTGTGTTCCTTATCTTCTCCTCGTGTCTAAACTCTTCTCCATGGCTGGACCCCAAATAATATTCCTTTACGTGCTAAGGGGTATCTAGAGAGTGGGATAGGTTTAATAACTACCCTCACCCTAACGCGTACCCTAACCCTAACCCCTACCCTAACCCTAACGCATACCCTAATCCTAACCCGTACCCTAAACCGAGCCCTAACCCTAACACTAGCCCTAACCCTAACCCTAACCCGTACCCTACGCCCTACCCGAAACCCTCCCCGAACCCCTATCGTAAGCCGTACCCTAACCCTCACCCTAACCCTAACCCTAACCCTAAGGTACCCTTGACGGCTTCTGCCTCCAATAGATTTCCTAAGCACTAGTGTTTTAAGGAACAGGTTAAAAAGAGAATCCTAATGTGATTTCTTGATAATGGGTGTGTTCCTTATTTTCTCCTCGTGTCTAAACTCTTCTCCATGGCTGGACCCCCAAATAATATTCCTTTACGTGCTAAGGGGTATCTAGAGAGTGGGATAGGTTTAATAACTACCCTCACCCTAACGCGTACCCTAACCCTAACCGCTACGCTAACCCTAACGAGTACCCTAATCCTAACCCGTTCCCTAAACCGAGCCCTAACCCTAACACTAACCCTAACCCTAACCCTAACCCATACCCTACGCCCTACCCGAAACCCTCCCCGAACCCGTACCCTAAGCCGTACCCTAACCCTCACCCTAACCCTAAGCTACCCTTCACTGCTTCTGCCTCCAATAGATTTCCTAACCACTAGTGTTTTAAGGAACAGTTTAAAAAGAGAATCATATTGTGATTTCTTGATAATGGGTGTGTTCCTTATCTTCTCCTAGTGTCTAAACCCTTCTCCATGGCTGGACCCCCAAATAATATTCCTTTACGTGCTAAGGGGTATCTAGAGAGTGGGATAGGTTTAATAACTAACCTCACCCTAAAGCGTACCCTAACCCTAACCCCTACCCTAACACTAACGCGTACCCTAATCCTAACCCATACCCTAAACTGAGCCCTAACCCTAACACTAACCCTAACCCTAACTCTAACCCATACCCTACGCCCTACACGAACCCCTCCCCGAACCCGTACCCTAAGCCGTATCCTAACCCTCACCCTAACCCTAACCCTAACCCTAAGCTACCCTTGACGGCTTCTGCCTCCAATAGATTTCCTAAGCACTAGTGATTTAAGGAACAGGTTTAAAGGAGAATCCTAATGTGATTTCTTGATAATGGGTGTGTTCCTTATCTTCTCCTCGTGTCTAAACTCTTCTCCATGGCTGGACCCCAAATAATATTCCTTTACGTGCTAAGGGGTATCTAGAGGGTGGGATAGGTTTAATAACTACCCTCACCCTAACGCGTACCCTAACCCTAACCCCTACCCTAACACTAACGCGTAACCTAATCCTAACCCGTACCCTAAACTGAGCCCTAACCCTAACACTAACCCTAACCCTAACTCTAACCCATACCCTACGCCCTACACGAACCCCTCCCCGAACCCGTACCCTAAGCCGTATCCTAACCCTCACCCTAACCAGAAACCTAACCCTAAGCTACCCTTGACGGCTTCTGCCTCCAATAGATTTCCTAAGCACTAGTGATTTAAGGAACAGGTTTAAAGGAGAATCCTAATGTGATTTCTTGATAATGGGTGTGTTCCTTATCTTCTCCTCGTGTCTAAACTCTTCTCCATGGCTGGACCCCAAATAATATTCCTTTACGTGCTAAGGGGTATCTAGAGAGTGGGATAGGTTTAATAACTACCCTCACCCTAACGCGTACCATAACCCTAACCCCTACCCTAACCCTAACGCATACCCTAATCCTAACCCGTACCCTAAACCGAGCCCTAACCCTAACAATAGCCCTAACCCTAACCCTAACCCATACCCTACGCCCTACCCGAACCCCTCCCCGAACCCGTATCGTAAGCCGTACCCTAACCCTCACCCTAACCCTAACCCTAACCCTAAGCTACCCTTGACGGCTTCTGCCTCCAATAGATTTCCTAAGCACTAGTGTTTTAAGGAACAGGTTAAAAAGAGAATCCTAATGTGATTTCTTGATAATGGGTGTGTTCCTTATCTTCTCCTAATGTCTAAACTCTTCTCCATGGCTGGACCCCCAAATAATATTCCTTTACGTGCTAAGCGGTATCTAGAGAGTGGGATAGGTTTAATAACTAACCTCACCCTATCGTATACCCTAACCCTAACCCCTACCCTAACCCTCACGCGTACCCTAATCCTAACCAGTACCCTAAACCGAACCCTAACCCTAACACTAACCCTAACCCTAACCCTAACCCATAGCCTACGCCCTACCCGAACCCCTCCCCGAACCCGTACCCTAAGCCGTACCCTAACCCTCCCCCTAACCCTAACCCTAACCCTAAGCTACCCTTGACTGCTTCTGCCTCCAATAGATTTCCTAAGCACTAGTGTTTTAAGGAACAGGTTAAAAAGAGAATCCTAATGTGATTTCTTGATAATGGGTGTGTTCCTTATCTTCTCCTCGTGTCTAAACTCGTCTCCATGGCTGGACCCCCAAATAATATTCCTTTATGTGCTAAGGGTTATCTAGAGAGTGTGATAGGTATAATAACTAACCTCACCCTAACGCGTACCCTAACCCTAACCCCTACCCTAACCCTAGCGCGTACCCTAATCCTAACCCGTACCCTAAACCGAGCCCTAACCCTAACACTAACTCTAACCCTAACCCTAACCCATACCCTACGCCCTACCCGAACCCCTCCCTGAACCCGTACCCTAAACCGTACCCTAACCCTCACCCTAACCCTAAGCTACCCTTGACGGCTTCTGCCTCCAATAGATTTCCTAAGCACTAGTGTTTTAAGGACCAGGTTAAAAAGAGAATCCTAATGTGATTTCTTGATAATGTGTGTGTTCCTTATCTTCTCCTCGTGTCTAAACTCTTCTCCATGGCTGGACCCCCAAATAATATTCCTTTACGTGCTAAGGGGTATCTAGAGAGTGGGGTAGGTTTAATAACTACCCTCACCCTAACGCTTACCCTAACCCTAACCCCTACCCTAACCCTAACGCGTACCCTAATCCTAACCCGTACCCTAAGCCGAGCCCTAACCCTAACACTAGCCCTAACCCTAACCCTAACCCATAACCTACGCCCTACCCGAACCCCTCCCCGAACCCGTACCCTAAGCCGTACCCTAACCCTCACCCTAACCCTAACCCTAACCCTAAGCTACCCTTGACTGCTTCTGCCTCCAATAGATTTCCTAAGCACTAGTGTTTTAAGGAACAGGTTAAAAAGAGAATCCTAATGTGATTTCGTGATAATGGGTGTGTTCCTTATCTTCTCCTAGTGTCTAAACTCTTCTCCATGGCTGGACCCCCAAATAATATTCCTTTACGTGGTAAGGGGTATCTAGAGAGTGGGATAGGTTTAATAACTACCCTCACCCTAACACGTACCCTAACCCTAACCGCTACCCTAACCCTAACGAGTACCCTAATCCTAACCCGTACCCTAAACCGAGCCCTAACCCTAACACTAACCCTAACCCTAACCCTAACCCATACCCTACGCCCTACCCGAAACCCTCCCCGAACCCGTACCCTAAGCCGTACCCTAAACCTCACCCTAACCCTAACCCTAACCCTAAGCTACCCTTGACTGCTTCTGCCTCCAATAGATTTCCTAACCACTAGTGTTTTAAGGAACAGTTTAAAAAGAGAATCATATTGTGATTTCTTGATAATGGGTGTGTTCCTTATCTTCTCCTAGTGTCTAAACCCTTCTCCATGGCTGGACCCCCAAATAATATTCCTTTACGTGCTAAGGGGTATCTAGAGAGTGGGATAGGTTTAATAACTACCCTCACCCTAAAGCGTACCCTAACCCTAACCCCTACCCTAACACTAACGCGTACCCTAATCCTAACCCGTACCCTAAACCGAGCCCTAACCCTAACACTAACCCTAACCCTAACTCTAACCCATACCCTACGCCCTACCCGAACCCCTCCCCGAACCCGTACACTGAGCCGTACCCTAACCCTCACCCTAACCCTAACCCTAACCCTAAGCTACCCTTGACGGCTTCTGCCTCCAATAGATTTCCTAAGCACTAGTGATTTAAGGAACAGGTTTAAAGGAGAATCCTAATGTGATTTCTTGATAATGGGTGTGTTCCTTATCTTCTCCTCGTGTCTAAACTCTTCTCCATGGCTGGACCCCCAAATAATATTCCTTTACGTGCTAAGGGGTATCTAGAGAGTGGGATAGGTTTAATAACTACCCTCACCCTAACCGCTACCCTAACCCTAACGAGTACCCTAATCCTAACCCGTACCCTAAACCGAGCCCTAACCCTAACACTAACCCTAACCCTAAACCTAACCCATACCCTACGCCCTACCCGAAACCCTCCCCGAACCCGTACCCTAAGCCGTACCCTAACCCTCACCCTAACCCTAACCGTAACCCTAAGCTACCCTTCACTGCTTCTGCCTCCAATAGAATTCCTAACCACTAGTGTTTTAAGGAACAGTTTAAAAAGAGAATCATATTGTGATTTCTTGATAATGGGTGTGTTCCTTATCTTCTCCTAGTGTCTAAACTCTTCTCCATGGCTGGACCCCCAAATAATATTCCTTTACGTGCTAAGGGGTATCTAGACAGTGGGATAGGTTTAATAACTACCCTCACCCTAAAGCGTACCCTAACCCTAACCACTACCCTAACACTAACGCGTACCCTAATCCTAACCCGTACCCTAAACCGAGCCCTAACCCTAACACTAAACCTAACCCTAACCCTAACCCATACCCTACGCCCTACCCGAACCCCTCCCCGAACCCGTACCCTAAGCCGTACCCTAACCCTAACCCTATCCCTAAGCTACCCTTGACTGCTTCTGCCTCCAATAGATTTCCTAAGCACAAGTGTTTTAAGGAACAGGTTAAAAAGAGAATCCTAATGTGATTTCTTGATAATGGGTGTGTTCCTTATCTTCTCCTCGTGTCTAAACTCTTCTCCATGGCTGGACCCCCAAATAATATTCCTTTACGTGCTAAGGGGTATCTAGAGAATGGGATAGGTTTAATAACTACCCTCACCCTAACGCGTACCCTAACCCTAAACCCTACCCTAACCCTAACGCGTACCCTAATCCTAACCCGTACCCTAAACCGAGCCCTAACCCTAACCCTAGCCCTAACCCTAACCCTAACCCATACCCTACGCCCTACCCGAACACCTCCCCGAACCCGTACCCTAAGCCGTACCCTAACCCTCACCCTAACCCTAACCCTAACCCTAAGCTACCCTTGACGGCTTCTGCCTCCAATAGATTTCCTAAGCACTAGTGTTTTAAGGAACATGTTAAAAAGAGAATCCTAATGTGATTTCTTGATAATGGGTGTGTTCCTTATCTTCTCCTCGTGTCTAAACTCTTCTCCATGGCTGGACCCCCAAATAATATTCCTTTACGTGCTAAGGGGTATCTAGAGAGTGTGATAGGTTTAATAACTACCCTCACCCTAACGCGTACCCTAACCCTAACCGCTACCCTAACCCTAACGAGTACCCTAATCCTAACCCGTACCCTAAACCGAGCCCTAAACCTAACACTAGCCCTAACCCTAACCCTAACCCATACCCTACGCCGTACCCGAAACCGTCTCCGAACCCGTACCCTAAGCCGTACCCTAACCCTCACCCTAACCCTAACCCTAACCCTAAGCTACCCTTGACTGCTTCTGCCTCCAATAGATTTCCTAACCACTAGTGTTTTAAGGAACAGTTTTAAAAGGGAATCATATTGTGATTTCTTGATAATGGGTGTGTTCCTTATCTTCTCCTAGTGTCTAAACCCTTCTCCATGGCTGGACCCCCAAATAATATTCCTTTACGTGCTAAGGGGTATCTAGAGAGTGGGATAGGTTTAATAACTACCCTCAACCTAACGCGTACCCTAACCCTAACCCTTACCCTAACCCTAACGCATACCCTAATCCTAACCCGTACCCTAAACCGAGCCCTAACCCTAACACTAGCCCTAACCCTAACCCTAACCCATACCCTACGCCCTACCCGAACCCCTCCCCGAACCCGTATCGTAAGCCGTACCCTAACCCTCACCCTAACCCTAACCCTAACCCTAAGCTACCCTTGACGGCTTCTGCCTCCAATAGATTTCCTAAGCACTAGTGTTTTAAGGAACAGGTTAAAAAGAGAATCCTAATGTGATTTCTTGATAATGGGTGTGTTCCTTATCTTCTCCTCGTGTCTAAACTCTTCTCCATGGCTGGACCCCCAAATAATATTCCTTTATGTGCTAAGGGGTATCTAGAGAGTGTGATAGGTTTAATAACTACCCTCACCCTAACGCGTACCCTAACCCTAACCCCTACCCTAACCCTAACGCATACCCTAATCCTAACCCGTACCCTAAACCGAGCCCTAACCCTAACACTAGCCCTAACCCTAACCCTAACCCATACCCTACGCCCTACCTGAACCCCTCCCCGAACCCGTACCCTAAGCCGTACCCTAACCCTCACCCTAACCCTAACCCTAACCGTAAGCTACCCTTGACTGCTTCTGCCTCCAATAGATTTCCTAAGCACTAGTGTTTTAAGGAACAGGTTAAAAAGAGAATCCTAATGTGATTTCTTGATAATGGGTGTGTTCCTTATCTTCTCCTCGTGTCTAAACTCTTCTCCATGGCTGGACCCCCAAATAATATTCCTTTACGTGCTAAGGGGTATCTAGAGAGTGGGATAGGTTTAATAACTACCCTCACCCTAACGCGTACCCTAACCCTAACCCCTATCCTAACCCTAACGCGTACCCTAATCCTAACCCATACCCTAAACCGAGCCGTAAACCTAACACTAGCCCTAACCCTAACCCTAACCCATACCCTACGCCCTACCCGAACCCCTCCCCGAACCCGTACCCTAAGCCATACCCTAGCCCTCACCCTAACCCTAACACTAACCCTAAGCTACCCTTGACTGCTTCTGCCTCCAATAGATTTCCTAAGCACTAGTGTTTTAAGGAACAGGTTAAAAAGAGAATCCTAATATGATTTCGTGATAATGGGTGTGTTCCTTATCTTCTCCTAGTTTCTAAACTCTTCTCCATGGCTGGACCCCCAAACAATATTCCTTTACGTGCTAAGGGGTATCTAGAGTGTGGGATAGGTTTAATAACTACCCTCACCCTAACGCGTACCCTAACTCTAACCCCTACCCTAACCCTAGCGCGTACCCTAATCCTAACCCGTACCCTAAACCGAGCCCTAACCCTAACACTAACTCTAACCCTAACCCTAACGCATACCCTACGCCCTACCCGAACCCCTCCCTGAACCCGTACACTAAACCGTACCCTAACCCTCACCCTAACCCTAACCCTAACCCTAAGCTACCCTTGACGGCTTCTGCCTCCAATAGATTTCCTAAGCACTAGTGTTTTAAGGAACAGTTTAAAAAGAGAATCCTAATGTGATTTCTTGATAATGGGTGTGTTCCTTATCTTCTCCTCGTGTCTAATCTCTTCTCCATGGCTGGACCCCCAAATAATATTCCTTTACGTGCTAAGGGGTATCTAGAGAGTGGGATAGGTTTAATAACTACCCTCACCCTAACGCGTTCCCTAACCCTAACCCCTACCCTAACCGTAACGCGTACCCTAATCCTAACCCGTACCCTAAACCGATCCCTAAACCTAACACTAGCCCTAACCCTAACCCTAACCAATACCCTACGCCCTACCCGAACCCCTCCCCGAACCCGTACCCTAAGCCGTACCCTAACCCTCACCCTAACCCTAAGCTACCCTTGACTGCTTCTGCCTCCAATAGATTTCCTAAGCACTAGTGTTTTAAGGAACAGGTTAAAAAGAGAATCCTAATGTGATTTCTTGATAATGGGTGTGTTCCTTATCTTCTCCTAGTGTCTAAACTCTTCTCCATGGCTGGACCCCCAAATAATATTCCTTTACGTGCTAAGGGGTATCTAGAGAGTGGGATAGGTTTAATAACTAACCTCACCCTATCGAGTACCCTAACCCTAACCCCTACCCTAACACTAACGCGTACCCTAATCCTAACCCGTACCCTAAACCGAGCCCTAACCCTAACACTAACCCTAACCCTAACCCTAACCCATACCCTACGCCCTACCCGAACCCCTCCCCGAACCCGTACCCTAAGCCATACCCTAACCCTCACCCTAACCCTAACCCTAACCCTAAGCTACCCTTGACTGCTTCTGCCTCCAATAGATTTCCTAAGCACTAGTGTTTTAAGGAACAGGTGAAAAGAGAATCCTAATGTGATTTCTTGATAATGGGTGTGTTCCTTATCTTCTCCTCGTGTCTAAACTCTTCTCCATGGCTGGACCCCCAAATAATATTCCTTTACGTGCTAAGGGGTATCTAGAGAGTGTGATAGGTTTAATAACTACCCCCACCCTAACGCGTACCCTAACCCTAACCCCTACCCTAACCCTAGCGCGTACCCTAATCCTAACCCATACCCTAAACCGAGCCCTAAACCTAACACTAGCCATAACCCTATACCTAACACATACCCTACGCCCTACCCGAAACCCTCCCCGAACCCGTACCCTAAGCCATACCCTAACCCTCACCCTAACCCTAACCCTAACCCTAAGCTACCCTTGACTGCTTCTGCCTCCAATAGATTTCCTAAGCACTAGTGTTTTAAGGAACAGGTTAAAAAGAGAATCCTAATGTGATTTCGTGATAATGGGTGTGTTCCTTATCTTCTCCTAGTGTCTAAACTCTTCTCCATGGCTGGACCCCCAATATTATTCCTGTACGTGCTAAGGGGTATCTAGAGAGTGGGATAGGTTTAATAACTACCCTCACCCTAACGCGTACACTAACCCTAACCCCTACCCTAACCCTAACGTGTACCCTAATCCTAAACCGTACCCTAAACCGAGCCCTAACCCTAACACTAACCCTAACCCTAACCCTAACCCATACCCTACGCCCTACCCGAACCCCTCCCCGAACCCGTACCCTAAGCCGTACCCTAACCCTCACCCTAACCCTAACCCTAACCCTAAGCTACCCTTGACGGCTTCTGCCTCCAATAGATTTCCTAAGCACTAGTGTTTTAAGGAACAGGTTAAAAAGAGAATCCTAATGTGATTTCTTGATAATGGGTGTGTTCCTTATCTTCTCCTAGTGTCTAAAGTCTTCTCCATGGCTGGACCCCCAAATAATATTACTTTACGTTCTAAGGGGTATCTAGAGAGTGGGATAGGTTTAATAACTAACCTCACCCTAAAGCGTACCCTAACCCTAACCACTACCCTAACACTAACGCGTACCCTAATCCTAACCCGTACCCTTAACCGAGCCCTAACCCTAACACTAAACCTAACCCTAACCCTAACCCATACCCTACGCCCTACCCGAACCCCTCCCCGAAACCGTACCCTAAGCCATACCCTAGCCCTCACCCTAACCCTAACACTAACCCTAAGCTACCCTTGACTGCTTCTGCCTCCAATAGATTTCCTAAGCACTAGTGTTTTAAGGAACAGGTTAAAAAGAGAATCCTAATATGATTTCGTGATAATGGGTGTGTTCCTTATCTTCTCCTAGTTTCTAAACTCTTCTCCATGGCTGGACCCCCAAACAATATTCCTTTACGTGCTAAGGGGTATCTAGAGTGTGGGATAGGTTTAATAACTACCCTCACCCTAACGCGTACCCTAACTCTAACCCCTACCCTAACCCTAGCGCGTACCCTAATCCTAACCCGTACCCTAAACCGAGCCCTAACCCTAACACTAACTCTAACCCTAACCCTAACGCATACCCTACGCCCTACCCGAACCCCTCCCTGAACCCGTACCCTAAACCGTACCCTAACCCTCACCCTAACCCTAACCCTAACCCTAAGCTACCCTTGACGGCTTCTGCCTCCAATAGATTTCCTAAGCACTAGTGTTTTAAGGAACAGTTTAAAAAGAGAATCCTAATGTGATTTCTTGATAATGGGTGTGTTCCTTATCTTCTCCTCGTGTCTAATCTCTTCTCCATGGCTGGACCCCCAAATAATATTCCTTTACGTGCTAAGGGGTATCTAGAAAGTGGGATAGGTTTAATAACTACCCTCACCCTAACGCGTTCCCTAACCCTAACCCCTACCCTAACCGTAACGCGTACCCTAATCCTAACCCGTACCCTAAACCGATCCCTAAACCTAACACTAGCCCTAACCCTAACCCTAACCAATACCCTACGCCCTACCCGAACCCCTCCCCGAACCCGTACCCTAAGCCGTACCCTAACCCTCACCCTAACCCTAAGCTACCCTTGACTGCTTCTGCCTCCAATAGATTTCCTAAGCACTAGTGTTTTAAGGAACAGGTTAAAAAGAGAATCCTAATGTGATTTCTTGATAATGGGTGTGTTCCTTATCTTCTCCTAGTGTCTAAACTCTTCTCCATGGCTGGACCCCCAAATAATATTCCTTTACGTGCTAAGGGGTATCTAGAGAGTGGGATAGGTTTAATAACTAACCTCACCCTATCGAGTACCCTAACCCTAACCCCTACCCTAACACTAACGCGTACCCTAATCCTAACCCGTACCCTAAACCGAGCCCTAACCCTAACACTAACCCTAACCCTAACCCTAACCCATACCCTACGCCCTACCCGAACCCCTCCCCGAACCCGTACCCTAAGCCATACCCTAACCCTCACTCTAACCCTAACCCTAACCCTAAGCTACCCTTGACTGCTTCTGCCTCCAATAGATTTCCTAAGCACTAGTGTTTTAAGGAACAGGTGAAAAGAGAATTCTAATGTGATTTCTTGATAATGGGTGTGTTCCTTATCTTCTCCTCGTGTCTAAACTCTTCTCCATGGCTGGACCCCCAAATAATATTCCTTTACGTGCTAAGGGGTATCTAGAGAGTGTGATAGGTTTAATAACTACCCCCACCCTAACGCGTACCCTAACCCTAACCCCTACCCTAACCCTAGCGCGTACCCTAATCCTAACCCATACCCTAAACCGAGCCCTAAACCTAACACTAGCCATAACCCTATACCTAACACATACCCTACGCCCTACCCGAAACCCTCCCCGAACCCGTACCCTAAGCCATACCCTAACCCTCACCCTAACCCTAACCCTAACCCTAAGCTACCCTTGACTGCTTCTGCCTCCAATAGATTTCCTAAGCACTAGTGTTTTAAGGAACAGGTTAAAAAGAGAATCCTAATGTGATTTCGTGATAATGGGTGTGTTCCTTATCTTCTCCTAGTGTCTAAACTCTTCTCCATGGCTGGACCCCCAATATTATTCCTGTACGTGCTAAGGGGTATCTAGAGAGTGGGATAGGTTTAATAACTACCCTCACCCTAACGCGTACACTAACCCTAACCCCTACCCTAACCCTAACGCGTACCCTAATCCTAAACCGTACCCTAAACCGAGCCCTAACCCTAACACTAACCCTAACCCTAACCCTAACCCATACCCTACGCCCTACCCGAACCCCTCCCCGAACCCGTACCCTAAGCCGTACCCTAACCCTCACCCTAACCCTAACCCTAACCCTAAGCTACCCTTGACGGCTTCTGCCTCCAATAGATTTCCTAAGCACTAGTGTTTTAAGGAACAGGTTAAAAAGAGAATCCTAATGTGATTTGTTGATAATGGGTGTGTTCCTTATCTTCTCCTAGTGTCTAAAGTCTTCTCCATGGCTGGACCCCCAAATAATATTACTTTACGTGCTAAGGGGTATCTAGAGAGTGGGATAGGTTTAATAACTAACCTCACACTAAAGCGTACCCTAACCCTAACCACTACCCTAACACTAACGCGTACCCTAATCCTAACCCGTACCCTTAACCGAGCCCTAACCCTAACACTAACCCTAACCCTAACCCTAACCCATACCCTACGCCCTACCCGAACCCCTCCCCGAACCCGTACCCTAAGCCGTACCCTAACCCTCACCCTAACCCTAACCCTAACCCGAAGCTACCCTTGACTGCTTCTGCCTCCAATAGATTTCCTAAGCACTAGTGTTTTAAGGAACAGGTTAAAAAGAGAATCCTAATGTGATTTCGTGATAATGGGTGTGTTCCTTATTTCTCCTCGTGTCTAAACTCTTCTCCATGACTGGACCCCCAAATAATATTCCTTTATGTGCTAAGGGGTATCTAGAGAGTGTGATTGGTTTAATAACTACCCTCACCCTAACACGTACCCTAACCCTAACCCCTACCCTAACCCTAACGCGTACCCTAATCCTAACCCGTACCCTAAACCGAGCCCTAACCATAACACTAACCCTAACCCTAACCCTAACCCATACCCTACGCCCTACCCGAACCCCTCCCCGAACCCGTACCCTAAGCCATACCCTAACCCTCACCCTAACCCTAACCCTAACCCTAAGCTACCCTTGACTGCTTCTGCCTCCAATAGATTTCCTAAGCACTAGTGTTTTAAGGAACAGGTTAAAAAGAGAATCCTAATGTGATTTCGTGATAATGGGTGTGTTCCTTATCTTCTCCTAGTGTCTAAACTCTTCTCCATGGCTGGACCCCCAAGTAATATTCCTTTACGTGCTAAGGGGTATCTAGAGAGTGGGATAGGTTTAATAACTACCCTCACCCTAACGCGTACACTAACCCTAACCCCTACCCTAACCCTAACGCGTACCCTAATCCTAACCCGTACCCTAAACCGAGCCCTAACCCTAACACTAACCCTAACCCTAACCCTAACCCATACCCTACGCCCTACCCGAACCCCTCCCCGAACCCGTACCCTAAGCCGTACCCTAACCCTCACCCTAACCCTAACCCTAACCCTAAGCTACCCTTGACGGCTTCTGCCTCCAATAGATTTCGTAAGCACTAGTGTTTTAAGGAACAGGTTAAAAAGAGAATCCTAATGTGATTTCGTGATAATGGGTGTGTTCCTTATCTTCTCCTAGTGTCTAAACTCTTCTCCATGGCTGGACCCCCAATAATATTCCTGTACGTGCTAAGGGGTATCTAGAGAGTGGGATAGGTTTAATAACTACCCTCACCCTAACGCGTACACTAACCCTAACCCCTACCCTAACCCTAACGCGTACCCTAATCCTAACCCGTACCCTAAACCGAGCCCTAAACCTAACACTAGCCCTAACCCTAACCCTAACACATACCCTACGCCCTACCCGAACCCCTCCCCGAACCCGTACCCTAAGCCATACCCTAGCCCTCACCCTAACCCTAACACTAACCCTAAGCTACCCTTGACTGCTTCTGCCTCCAATAGATTTCCTAAGCACTAGTGTTTTAAGGAACAGGTTAAAAAGAGAATCCTAATATGATTTCCTGATAATGGGTGTGTTCCTTATCTTCTCCTAGTGTCTAAACTCTTCTCCATGGCTGGACCCCCAAACAATATTCCTTTACGTGCTAAGGGGTATCTAGAGAGTGGGATAGGTTTAATAACTATCCTCACCCTAACGAGTACCCTAACTCTAACCCCTAACCTAACCCTAGCGCGTACCCTAATCCTAACCCGTACCCTAAACCGAGCCCTAACCCTAACACTAACTCTAACCCTAACCCTAACCCATACCCTACGCCCTACCCGAACCCCTCCCTGAACCCGTACCCTAAACCGTACCCTAACCCTCACCCTAACCCTAACCCTAACCCTAAGCTACCCTTGACGGCTTCTGCCTCCAATAGATTTCCTAAGCACTAGTGTTTTAAGGAACAGGTTAAAAAGAGAATCCTAATGTGATTTCTTGATAATGGGTGTGTTCCTTATTTTCTCCTCGTGTCTAAACTCTTCTCCATGGCTGGACCCCCAAATAATATTCCTTTACGTGCTAAGGGGTATCTAGAGAGTGGGATAGGTTTAATAACTACCCTCACCCTAACGCGTACCCTAACCCTAACCCCTACCCTAACCCTAACGCATACCCTAATCCTAACCCGTACCCTAAACCGAGCCCTAACCCTAACACTAGCCCTAACCCTAACCCTAACCCATACCCTACGCCCTACCCGAAACCCTCCCCGAACCCCTATCGTAAGCCGTACCCTAACCCTCACCCTAACCCTAACCCTAACCCTAAGGTACCCTTGACGGCTTCTGCCTCCAATAGATTTCCTAAGCACTAGTGTTTTAAGGAACAGGTTAAAAAGAGAATCCTAATGTGATTTCTTGATAATGGGTGTGTTCCTTATTTTCTCCTAGTGTCTAAACTCTTCTCCATGGCTGGACCCCCAAATAATATTCCTTTACGTGCTAAGGGGTATCTAGAGAGTGGGATAGGTTTAATAACTACCCTCACCCTAACGCGTACCCTATCCCTAACCGCTACGCTAACCCTAACGAGTACCCTAATCCTAACCCGTTCCCTAAACCGAGCCCTAACCCTAACACTAACCCTAACCCTAACCCTAACCCATACCCTACGCCCTACCCGAAACCCTCCCCAAACCCGTACCCTAAGCCGTACCCTAACCCTCACCCTAACCCTAAGCTACCCTTCACTGCTTCTGCCTCCAATAGATTTCCTAACCACTAGTGTTTTAAGGAACAGTTTAAAAAGAGAATCATATTGTGATTTCTTGATAATGGGTGTGTTCCTTATCTTCTCCTAGTGTCTAAACCCTTCTCCATGGCTGGACCCCCAAATAATATTCCTTTACGTGCTAAGGGGTATCTAGAGAGTGGGATAGGTTTAATAACTAACCTCACCCTAAAGCGTACCCTAACCCTAACCCCTACCCTAACACTAACGCGTACCCTAATCCTAACCCGTACCCTAAACTGAGCCCTAACCCTAACACTAACCCTAACTCTAACTCTAACCCATACCCTACGCCCTACACGAACCCCTCCCCGAACCCGTACCCTAAGCCGTATCCTAACCCTCACCCTAACCCTAACCCTAACCCTAAGCTACGCTTGACGGCTTCTGCCTCCAATAGATTTCCTAAGCACTAGTGATTTAAGGAACAGGTTTAAAGGAGAATCCTAATGTGATTTCTTGATAATGGGTGTGTTCCTTATCTTCTCCTCGTGTCTAAACTCTTCTCCATGGCTGGACCCCAAATAATATTCCTTTACGTGCTAAGGGGTATCTAGAGAGTGGGATAGGTTTAATAACTACCCTCACCCTAACGCGTACCCTAACCCTAACCCCTACCCTAACACTAACGCGTAACCTAATCCTAACCCGTACCCTAAACTGAGCCCTAACCCTAACACTAACCCTAACCCTAACTCTAACCCATACCCTACGCCCTACACGAACCCCTCCCCGAACCCGTACCCTAAGCCGTATCCAAACCCTCACCCTAACCCTAAACCTAACCCTAAGCTACCCTTGACGGCTTCTGCCTCCAATATATTTCCTAAGCACTAGTGATTTAAGGAACAGGTTTAAAGGAGAATCCTAATGTGATTTCTTGATAATGGGTGTGTTCCTTATCTTCTCCTCGTGTCTAAACTCTTCTCTATGGCTGGACCCCAAATAATATTCCTTTACGTGCAAAGGGGTATCTAGAGAGTGGGATAGGTTTAATAACTACCCTCACCCTAACGCGTACACTAACCCTAACCCCTACCCTAACCCTAACGCATACCCTAATCCTAACCCGTACCCTAAACCGAGCCCTAACCCTAACACTAGCCCTAACCCTAACCCTAACCCATACCCTACGCCCTACCCGAACCCCTCCCCAAACCCGTATCGTAAGCCGTACCCTAACCCTCACCCTAACCCTAACCCTAACCCTAAGCTACCCTTGACGGCTTCTGCCTCCAATAGATTTCCTAAGCACTAGTGTTTTAAGGAACAGGTTAAAAAGAGAATCCTAATGTGATTTCGTGATAATGGGTGTGTTCCTTATCTTCTCCTAGTGTCTAAACTCTTCTCCATGGCTGGACCCCCAAATAATATTCCTTTACGTGCTAAGCGGTATCTAGAGAGTGGGATAGGTTTAATAACTAACCTCACCCTATCGTATACCCTAACCCTAACCCCTACCCTAACCCTAACGCGTACCCTAATCCTAACCAGTACCCTAAACCGAACCCTAACCCTAACACTAACCCTAACCCTAACCCTAACCCATAGCCTACGCCCTACCCGAACCCCTCCCCGAACCCGTACCCTAAGCCGTACCCTAACCCTCCCCCTAACCCTAACCCTAACCCTAAGCTACCCTTGACTGCTTCTGCCTCCAATAGATTTCCTAAGCACTAGTGTTTTAAGGAACAGGTTAAAAAGAGAATCCTAATGTGATTTCTTGATAATGGGTGTGTTCCTTATCTTCTCCTCGTGTCTAAACTCGTCTCCATGGCTGGACCCCCAAATAATATTCCTTTATGTGCTAAGGGGTATCTAGAGAGTGTGATAGGTATAATAACTAACCTCACCCTAACGCGTACCCTAACCCTAACCCCTACCCTAACCCTAGCGCGTACCCTAATCCTAACCCGTACCCTAAACCGAGCCCTAACCCTAACACTAACTCTAACCCTAACCCTAACCCATACCCTACGCCCTACCCGAACCCCTCCCTGAACCCGTACCCTAAACCGTACCCTAACCCTCACCCTAACCCTAAGCTACCCTTGACGGCTTCTGCCTCCAATAGATTTCCTAAGCACTAGTGTTTTAAGGACCAGGTTAAAAAGAGAATCCTAATGTGATTTCTTGATAATTGGTGTGTTCCTTATCTTCTCCTCGTGTCTAAACTCTTCTCCATGGCTGGACCCCCAAATAATATTCCTTTACGTGCTAAGGGGTATCTAGAGAATGGGATAGGTTTAATAACTACCCTCACCCTAACGCGTACCCTAACCCTAACCCTAAACCCTACCCTAACCCTAACGCGTACCCTAATCCTAACCCGTACCCTAAACCGAGCCCTAACCCTAACCCTAGCCCTAACCCTAACCCTAACCCATACCCTACGCCCTACCCGAACACCTCCCCGAACCCGTACCCTAAGCCGTACCCTTACCCTCACCCTAACCCTAACCCTAACCCTAAGCTACCCTTGACGGCTTCTGCCTCCAATAGATTTCCTAAGCACTAGTGTTTTAAGGAACATGTTAAAAAGAGAATCCTAATGTGATTTCTTGATAATGGGTGTGTTCCTTATCTTCTCCTCGTGTCTAAACTCTTCTCCATGGCTGGACCCCCAAATAATATTCCTTTACGTGCTAAGGGGTATCTAGAGAGTGTGATAGGTTTAATAACTACCCTCACCCTAACGCGTACCCTAACCCTAACCGCTACCCTAACCCTAACGAGTACCCTAATCCTAACCCGTACCCTAAACCGAGCCCTAACCCTAACACTAGCCCTAACCCTAACCCTAACCCATACCCTACGCCGTACCCGAAACCGTCTCCGAACCCGTACCCTAAGCCGTACCCTAACCCTCACCCTAACCCTAACCCTAACCCTAAGCTACCCTTGACTGCTTCTGCCTCCAATAGATTTCCTAACCACTAGTGTTTTAAGGAACAGTTTTAAAAGGGAATCATATTGTGATTTCTTGATAATGGGTGTGTTCCTTATCTTCTCCTAGTGTCTAAACCCTTCTCCATGGCTGGACCCCCAAATAATATTCCTTTACGTGCTAAGGGGTATCTAGAGAGTGGGATAGGTTTAATAACTACCCTCAACCTAACGCGTACCCTAACCCTAACCCTTACCCTAACCCTAACGCATACCCTAATCCTAACCCGTACCCTAAACCGAGCCCTAACCCTAACACTAGCCCTAACCCTAACCCTAACCCATAACCTACGCCCTACCCGAACCCCTCCCCGAACCCGTATCGTAAGCCGTACCCTAACCCTCACCCTAACCCTAACCCTAACCCTAAGCTACCCTTAACGGCTTCTGCCTCCAATAGATTTCCTAAGCACTAGTGTTTTAAGGAACAGGTTAAAAAGAGAATCCTAATGTGATTTCTTGATAATGGGTGTGTTCCTTATCTTCTCCTCGTGTCTAAACTCTTCTCCATGGCTGGACACCCAAATAATATTCCTTTATGTGCTAAGGGGTATCTAGAGAGTGTGATAGGTTTAATAACTACCCTCACCCTAACGCGTACCCTAACCCTAACCCCTACCCTAACCCTAACGCGTACCCTAATCCTAACCCGTACCCTAAACCGAGCCCTAACCCTAACACTAGCCCTAACCCTAACCCTAACCCATACCCTACGCCCTACCTGAACCCCTCCCCGAACCCGTACCCTAAGCCGTACCCTAACCCTCACCCTAACCCTAACCCTAACCCTAAGCTACCCTTGACTGCTTCTGCCTCCAATAGATTTCCTAAGCACTAGTGTTTTAAGGAACAGGTTAAAAAGAGAATCCTAATATGATTTCGTGATAATGGGTGTGTTCCTTATCTTCTCCTAGTTTCTAAACTCTTCTCCATGGCTGGACCCCCAAACAATATTCCTTTACGTGCTAAGGGGTATCTAGAGTGTGGGATAGGTTTAATAACTACCCTCACCCTAACGCGTACCCTAACTCTAACCCCTACCCTAACCCTAGCGCGTACCTTAATCCTAACCCGTACCCTAAACCGAGCCCTAACCCTAACACTAACTCTAACCCTAACCCTAACGCATACCCTACGCCCTACCCGAACGCCTCCCTGAACCCGTACCCTAAACCGTACCCTAACCCTCACCCTAACCCTAACCCTAACCCTAAGCTACCCTTGACGGCTTCTGCCTCCAATAGATTTCCTAAGCACTAGTGTTTTAAGGAACAGTTTAAAAAGAGAATCCTAATGTGATTTCTTGATAATGGGTGTGTTCCTTATCTTCTCCTCGTGTCTAATCTCTTCTCCATGGCTGGACCCCCAAATAATATTCCTTTACGTGCTAAGGGGTATCTAGAGAGTGGGATAGGTTTAATAACTACCCTCACCCTAACGCGTTCCCTAACCCTAACCCCTACCCTAACCGTAACGCGTACCCTAATCCTAACCCGTACCCTAAACCGATCCCTAAACCTAACACTAGCCCTAACCCTAACCCTAACCAATACCCTACGCCCTACCCGAACCCCTCCCCGAACCCGTACCCTAAGCCGTACCCTAACCCTCACCCTAAACCTAAGCTACCCTTGACTGCTTCTGCCTCCAATAGATTTCCTAAGCACTAGTGTTTTAAGGAACAGGTTAAAAAGAGAATCCTAATGTGATTTCTTGATAATGGGTGTGTTCCTTATCTTCTCCTCGTTTCTAAACTCTTCTCCATGGCTGGACCCCCAAATAATATTCCTTTACGTGCTAAGGGGTATCTAGAGAGTGGGATAGGTTTAATAACTAACCTCACCCTATCGAGTACCCTAACCCTAACCCCTACCCTAACACTAACGCGTACCCTAATCCTAACCCGTACCCTAAACCGAGCCCTAACCCTAACACTAACCCTAACCCTAACCCTAACCCATACCCTACGCCCTACCCGAACCCCTCCCCGAACCCGTACCCTAAGCCATACCCTAACCCTCACCCTAACCCTAACCCTAACCCTAAGCTACCCTTGACTGCTTCTGCCTCCAATAGATTTCCTAAGCACTAGTGTTTTAAGGAACAGGTGAAAAGAGAATCCTAATGTGATTTCTTGATAATGGGTGTGTTCCTTATCTTCTCCTCGTGTCTAAACTCTTCTCCATGGCTGGACCCCCAAATAATATTCCTTTACGTGCTAAGGGGTATCTAGAGAGTGTGATAGGTTTAATAACTACCCCCACCCTAACGCGTACCCTAACCCTAACCCCTACCCTAACCCTAGCGCGTACCCTAATCCTAACCCATACCCTAAACCGAGCCCTAAACCTAACACTAGCCATAACCCTATACCTAACACATACCCTACGCCCTACCCGAAACCCTCCCCGAACCCGTACCCTAAGCCATACCCTAACCCTCACCCTAACCCTAACCCTAACCCTAAGCTACCCTTGACTGCTTCTGCCTCCAATAGATTTCCTAAGCACTAGTGTTTTAAGGAACAGGTTAAAAAGAGAATCCTAATGTGATTTCGTGATAATGGGTGTGTTCCTTATCTTCTCCTAGTGTCTAAACTCTTCTCCATGGCTGGACCCCCAATATTATTCCTGTACGTGCTAAGGGGTATCTAGAGTGTGGGATAGGTTTAATAACTACCCTCACCCTAACGCGTACACTAACCCTAACCCCTACCCTAACCCTAACGCGTACCCTAATCCTAAACCGTACCCTAAACCGAGCCCTAACCCTAACCCTAACCCTAACCCATACCCTACGCCCTACCCGAACCCCTCCCCGAACCCGTACCCTAAGCCGTACCCTAACCCTCACCCTAACCCTAACCCTAACCCTAAGCTACCCTTGACGGCTTCTGCCTCCAATAGATTTCCTAAGCACTAGTGTTTTAAGGAACAGGTTAAAAAGAGAATCCTAATGTGATTTCTTGATAATGGGTGTGTTCCTTATCT
This sequence comes from Balaenoptera acutorostrata, assembly GCF_949987535.1. Lineage (NCBI taxonomy): Eukaryota > Metazoa > Chordata > Mammalia > Artiodactyla > Balaenopteridae > Balaenoptera > Balaenoptera acutorostrata. Next base: position 128,074 of record NW_026646512.1, on the reverse strand, counting down.
TCTCCTAGTGTCTAAAGTCTTCTCCATGGCTGGACCCCCAAATAATATTACTTTACGTGCTAAGGGGTATCTAGAGAGTGGGATAGGTTTAATAACTAACCTCACCCTAAAGCGTACCCTAACCCTAACCACTACCCTAACACTAACGCGTACCCTAATCCTAACCCGTACCCTTAACCGAGCCCTAACCCTAACACTAACCCTAACCCTAACCCTAACCCATACCCTACGCCCTACCCGAACCCCTCCCCGAAACCGTACCCTAATTCGTACCCTAACCCTCACCCTAACCCTAACCCTAACCCTAAGCTACCCTTGACTGCTTCTTCCTCCAATAGATTTCCTAAGCACTAGTGTTTTAAGGAACAGGTTAAAAAGAGAATCCTAATGTGATTTCTTGATAATGGGTGTGTTCCTTATCTTCTCCTCGTGTCTAAACTCTTCTCCATGGCTGGACCCCCAAATAATATTCCTTTAAGTGCTAAGGGGTATCTAGAGAGTGGGATAGGTTTAATAACTACCCTCACCCTAACGCGTACCCTAACCCTAACCCCTACCCTAACCCTAACGCGTACACTAATCCTAACCCGTACCCTAAACCGAGCCCTAAACCTAACACTAGCCCTAACCCTAACCCTAACCCATACCCTACGCCCTACCCGAACCCCTCCCCGAACCCGTACCCTAAGCCGTACCCTAACCCTCACCCTAACCCTAACCCTAACCCGAAGCTACCCTTGACTGCTTCTGCCTCCAATAGATTTCCTAAGCACTAGTGTTTTAAGGAAGAGGTTAAAAAGAGAATCCTAATGTGATTTCGTGATAATGGGTGTGTTCCTTATTTCTCCTCGTGTCTAAACTCTTCTCCATGACTGGACCCCCAAATAATATTCCTTTATGTGCTAAGGGGTATCTAGAGAGTGTGATTGGTTTAATAACTACCCTCACCCTAACACGTACCCTCACCCTAACCCCTACCCTAACCCTAACGCGTACCCTAATCCTAACCCGTACCCTAAACCGAGCCCTAACCATAACACTAACCCTAACCCTAACCCTAACCCATACCCTACGCCCTACCCGAACCCCTCCCCGAACCCGTACCCTAAGCCATACCCTAGACCTCACCCTAACCCTAACCCTAACCCTAAGCTACCCTTGACTGCTTCTGCCTCCAATAGATTTCCTAAGCACTAGTGTTTTAAGGACCAGGTTAAAAAGAGAATCCTAATGTGATTTCGTGATAATGGGTGTGTTCCTTATCTTCTCCTAGTGTCTAAACTCTTCTCCATGGCTGGACCCCCAAGTAATATTCCTTTACGTGCTAAGGGGTATCTAGAGAGTGGGATAGGTTTAATAACTACCCTCACCCTAACGCGTACACTAACCCTAACCCCTACCCTAACCCTAACGCGTACCCTAATCCTAACCCGTACCCTAAACCGAGCCCTAACCCTAACACTAACCCTAACCCTAAACCTAACCCATACCCTACGCCCTACCCGAACCCCTCCCCGAACCCGTACGATAAGCCGTACCCTAACCCTCACCCTAACCCTAACCCTAACCCTAAGCTATCCTTGACGGCTTCTGCCTCCAATAGATTTCGTAAGCACTAGTGTTTTAAGGAACAGGTTAAAAAGAGAATCCTAATGTGATTTCGTGATAATGGGTGTGTTCCTTATCTTCTCCTAGTGTCTAAACTCTTCTCCATGGCTGGACCCCCAATAATATTCCTGTACGTGCTAAGGGGTATCTAGAGAGTGGGATAGGTTTAATAACTACCCTCACCCTAACGCGTACACTAAGCCTAACCCCTACCCTAACCCTAACGCGTACCCTAATCCTAACCCGTACCCTAAACCGAGCCCTAAACCTAACACTAGCCCTAACCCTAACCCTAACCCATACCCTACGCCCTACCCGAACCCCTCCCCGAACCCGTACCCTAAGCCATACCCTAGCCCTCACCCTAACCCTAACACTAACCCTAAGCTACCCTTGACTGCTTCTGCCTCCAATAGATTTCCTAAGCACTAGTGTTTTAAGGAACAGGTTAAAAAGAGAATCCTAATATGATTTCCTGATAATGGGTGTGTTCCTTATCTTCTCCTCGTGTCTAAACTCTTCTCCATGGTTGGACCCCCAAATAATATTCCTTTACGTGCTAAGCGGTATCTAGAGAGTGGGATAGGTTTAATAACTAACCTCACCCTATCGTATACCCTAACCCTAACCCCTACCCTAACCCTAACGCGTACCCTAATCCTAACCAGTACCCTAAACCGAACCCTAACCCTAACACTAACCCTAACCCTAACCCTAACCCATAGCCTACGCCCTACCCGAACCCCTCCCCGAACCCGTACCCTAAGCCGTACCCTAACCCTCCCCCTAACCCTAACCCTAACCCTAAGCTACCCTTGACTGCTTCTGCCTCCAATAGATTTCCTAAGCACTAGTGTTTTAAGGAACAGGTTAAAAAGAGAATCCTAATGTGATTTCTTGATAATGGGTGTGTTCCTTATCTTCTCCTCGTGTCTAAACTCGTCTCCATGGCTGGACCCCCAAATAATATTCCTTTATGTGCTAAGGGGTATCTAGAGAGTGTGATAGGTATAATAACTAACCTCACCCTAACGCGTACCCTAACCCTAACCCCTACCCTAACCCTAGCGCGTACCCTAATCCTAACCCGTACCCTAAACCGAGCCCTAACCCTAACACTAACTCTAACCCTAACCCTAACCCATACCCTACGCCCTACCCGAACCCCTCCCTGAACCCGTACCCTAAACCGTACCCTAACCCTCACCCTAACCCTAAGCTACCCTTGACGGCTTCTGCCTCCAATAGATTTCCTAAGCACTAGTGTTTTAAGGACCAGGTTAAAAAGAGAATCCTAATGTGATTTCTTGATAATTGGTGTGTTCCTTATCTTCTCCTCGTGTCTAAACTCTTCTCCATGGCTGGACCCCCAAATAATATTCCTTTACGTGCTAAGGGGTATCTAGAGAGTGGGGTAGGTTTAATAACTACCCTCACCCTAATGCGTACCCTAACCCTAACCCCTACCCTAACCCTAACGCGTACCCTAATCCTAACCCGTACCCTAAACCGAGCCCTAACCCTAACACTAGCCCTAACCCTAACCCTAACCCATAACCTACGCCCTACCCGAACCCCTCCCCGAACCCGTACCCTAAGCCGTACCCTAACCCTCACCCTAACCCTAACCCTAACCCTAAGCTACCCTTGACTGCTTCTGCCTCCAATAGATTTCCTAAGCACTAGTGTTTTAAGGAACAGGTTAAAAAGAGAATCCTAATGTGATTTCGTGATAATGGGTGTGTTCCTTATCTTCTCCTAGTGTCTAAACTCTTCTCCATGGCTGGACCCCCAAATAATATTCCTTTACGTGGTAAGGGGTATCTAGAGAGTGGGATAGGTTTAATAACTACCCTCACCCTAACGCGTACCCTAACCCTAACCGCTACCCTAACCCTAACGAGTACCCTAATCCTAACCCGTACCCTAAACCGAGCCCTAACCCTAACACTAACCCTAACCCTAACCCTAACCCATACCCTACGCCCTACCCGAAACCCTCCCCGAACCCGTACCCTAAGCCGTACCCTAAACCTCACCCTAACCCTAACCCTAACCCTAAGCTACCCTTGACTGCTTCTGCCTCCAATAGATTTCCTAACCACTAGTGTTTTAAGGAACAGTTTAAAAAGAGAATCATATTGTGATTTCTTGATAATGGGTGTGTTCCTTATCTTCTCCTAGTGTCTAAACCCTTCTCCATGGCTGGACCCCCAAATAATATTCCTTTACGTGCTAAGGGGTATCTAGAGAGTGGGATAGGTTTAATAACTACCCTCACCCTAAAGCGTACCCTAACCCTAACCCCTACCCTAACACTAACGCGTACCCTAATCCTAACCCGTACCCTAAACCGAGCCCTAACCCTAACACTAACCCTAACCCTAACTCTAACCCATACCCTACGCCCTACCCGAACCCCTCCCCGAACCCGTACACTAAGCCGTACCCTAACCCTCACCCTAACCCTAACCCTAACCCTAAGCTACCCTTGACGGCTTCTGCCTCCAATAGATTTCCTAAGCACTAGTGATTTAAGGAACAGGTTTAAAGGAGAATCCTAATGTGATTTCTTGATAATGGGTGTGTTCCTTATCTTCTCCTCGTGTCTAAACTCTTCTCCATGGCTGGACCCCCAAATAATATTCCTTTACGTGCTAAGGGGTATCTAGAGAGTGGGATAGGTTTAATAACTACCCTCACCCTAACGCGTACCCTAACCCTAACCGCTACCCTAACCCTAACGAGTACCCTAATCCTAACCCGTACCCTAAACCGAGCCCTAACCCTAACACTAACCCTAACCCTAAACCTAACCCATACCCTACGCCCTACCCGAAACCCTCCCCGAACCCGTACCCTAAGCCGTACCCTAACCCTCACCCTAACCCTAACCGTAACCCTAAGCTACCCTTCACTGCTTCTGCCTCCAATAGAATTCCTAACCACTAGTGTTTTAAGGAACAGTTTAAAAAGAGAATCATATTGTGATTTCTTGATAATGGGTGTGTGCCTTATCTTCTCCTAGTGTCTAAACTCTTCTCCATGGCTGGACCCCCAAATAATATTCCTTTACGTGCTAAGGGGTATCTAGAGAGTGGGATAGGTTTAATAACTACCCTCACCCTAAAGCGTACCCTAACCCTAACCACTACCCTAACACTAACGCGTACCCTAATCCTAACCCGTACCCTAAACCGAGCCCTAACCCTAACACTAACCCTAACCCTAACCCTAACCCATACCCTACGCCCTACCCGAACCCCTCCCCGAACCCGTACCCTAAGCCATACCCTAACCCTAACCCTATCCCTAAGCTACCCTTGACTGCTTCTGCCTCCAATAGATTTCCTAAGCACAAGTGTTTTAAGGAACAGGTTAAAAAGAGAATCCTAATGTGATTTCTTGATAATGGGTGTGTTCCTTATCTTCTCCTCGTGTCTAAACTCTTCTCCATGGCTGGACCCCCAAATAATATTCCTTTACGTGCTAAGGGGTATCTAGAGAATGGGATAGGTTTAATAACTACCCTCACCCTAACGCGAACCCTAACCCTAAACCCTACCCTAACCCTAACGCGTACCCTAATCCTAACCCGTACCCTAAACCGAGCCCTAACCCTAACCCTAGCCCTAACCCTAACCCTAACCCATACCCTACGCCCTACCCGAACACCTCCCCGAACCCGTACCCTAAGCCGTACCCTTACCCTCACCCTAACCCTAACCCTAACCCTAAGCTACCCTTGACGGCTTCTGCCTCCAATAGATTTCCTAAGCACTAGTGTTTTAAGGAACATGTTAAAAAGAGAATCCTAATGTGATTTCTTGATAATGGGTGTGTTCCTTATCTTCTCCTCGTGTCTAAACTCTTCTCCATGGCTGGACCCCCAAATAATATTCCTTTACGTGCTAAGGGGTATCTAGAGAGTGTGATAGGTTTAATAACTACCCTCACCCTAACGCGTACCCTAACCCTAACCGCTACCCTAACCCTAACGAGTACCCTAATCCTAACCCGTACCCTAAACCGAGCCCTAACCCTAACACTAGCCCTAACCCTAACCCTAACCCATACCCTACGCCGTACCCGAAACCGTCTCCGAACCCGTACCCTAAGCCGTACCCTAACCCTCACCCTAACCCTAACCCTAACCCTAAGCTACCCTTGACTGCTTCTGCCTCCAATAGATTTCCTAACCACTAGTGTTTTAAGGAACAGTTTTAAAAGGGAATCATATTGTGATTTCTTGATAATGGGTGTGTTCCTTATCTTCTCCTAGTGTCTAAACCCTTCTCCATGGCTGGACCCCCAAATAATATTCCTTTACGTGCTAAGGGGTATCTAGAGAGTGGGATAGGTTTAATAACTACCCTCAACCTAACGCGTACCCTAACCCTAACCCTAACCCTAAGCTACCCTTGACTGCTTCTGCCTCCAATAGATTTCCTAAGCACTAGTGTTTTAAGGAACAGGTTAAAAAGAGAATCCTAATATGATTTCGTGATAATGGGTGTGTTCCTTATCTTCTCCTAGTTTCTAAACTCTTCTCCATGGCTGGACCACCAAACAATATTCCTTTACGTGCTAAGGGGTATCTAGAGTGTGGGATAGGTTTAATAACTACCCTCACCCTAACGCGTACCCTAACTCTAACCCCTACCCTAACCCTAGCGCGTACCTTAATCCTAACCCGTACCCTAAACCGAGCCCTAACCCTAACACTAACTCTAACCCTAACCCTAACGCATACTCTACGCCCTACCCGAACCCCTCCCTGAACCCGTAACCTAAACGGTACCCTAACCCTCACCCTAACCCTAACCCTAACCCTAAGCTACCCTTGACGGCTTCTGCCTCCAATAGATTTCCTAAGCACTAGTGTTTTAAGGAACAGTTTAAAAAGAGAATCCTAATGTGATTTCTTGATAATGGGTGTGTTCCTTATCTTCTCCTCGTGTCTAATCTCTTCTCCATGGCTGGACCCCCAAATAATATTCCTTTACGTGCTAAGGGGTATCTAGAGAGTGGGATAGGTTTAATAACTACCCTCACCCTAACGCGTTCCCTAACCCTAACCCCTACCCTAACCGTAACGCGTACCCTAATCCTAACCCGTACCCTAAACCGATCCCTAAACCTAACACTAGCCCTAACCCTAACCCTAACCAATACCCTACGCCCTACCCGAACCCCTCCCCGAACCCGTACCCTAACCCTCACCCTAACCCTAAGCTACCCTTGACTGCTTCTGCCTCCAATAGATTTCCTAAGCACTAGTGTTTTAAGGAACAGGTTAAAAAGAGAATCCTAATGTGATTTCTTGATAATGGGTGTGTTCCTTATCTTCTCCTCGTTTCTAAACTCTTCTCCATGGCTGGACCCCCAAATAATATTCCTTTACGTGCTAAGGGGTATCTAGAGAGTGGGATAGGTTTAATAACTAACCTCACCCTATCGAGTACCCTAACCCTAACCCCTACCCTAACACTAACGCGTACCCTAATCCTAACCCGTACCCTAAACCGAGCCCTAACCCTAACACTAACCCTAACCCTAACCCTAACCCATACCCTACGCCCTACCCGAACCCCTCCCCGAACCCGTACCCTAAGCCATACCCTAACCCTCACCCTAACCCTAACCCTAACCCTAAGCTACCCTTGACTGCTTCTGCCTCCAATAGATTTCCTAAGCACTAGTGTTTTAAGGAACAGGTGAAAAGAGAATCCTAATGTGATTTCTTGATAATGGGTGTGTTCCTTATCTTCTCCTCGTGTCTAAACTCTTCTCCATGGCTGGACCCCCAAATAATATTCCTTTACGTGCTAAGGGGTATCTAGAGAGTGTGATAGGTTTAATAACTACCCCCACCCTAACGCGTACCCTAACCCTAACCCCTACCCTAACCCTAGCGCGTACCCTAATCCTAACCCATACGCTAAACCGAGCCCTAAACCTAACACTAGCCATAACCCTATACCTAACACATACCCTACGCCCTACCCGAAACCCTCCCCGAACCCGTACCCTAAGCCATACCCTAACCCTCACCCTAACCCTAACCCTAACCCTAAGCTACCCTTGACTGCTTCTGCCTCCAATAGATTTCCTAAGCACTAGTGTTTTAAGGAACAGGTTAAAAAGAGAATCCTAATGTGATTTCGTGATAATGGGTGTGTTCCTTATCTTCTCCTAGTGTCTAAACTCTTCTCCATGGCTGGACCCCCAATATTATTCCTGTACGTGCTAAGGGGTATCTAGAGTGTGGGATAGGTTTAATAACTACCCTCACCCTAACGCGTACACTAACCCTAACCCCTACCCTAACCCTAACGCGTACCCTAATCCTAAACCGTACCCTAAACCGAGCCCTAACCCTAACCCTAACCCTAACCCATACCCTACGCCCTACCCGAACCCCTCCCCGAACCCGTACCCTAAGCCGTACCCTCACCCTCACCCTAACCCTAACCCTAACCCTAAGCTACCCTTGACGGCTTCTGCCTCCAATAGATTTCCTAAGCACTAGTGTTTTAAGGAACAGGTTAAAAAGAGAATCCTAATGTGATTTCTTGATAATGGGTGTGTTCCTTATCTTCTCCTAGTGTCTAAAGTCTTCTCCATGGCTGGACCCCCAAATAATATTACTTTACGTGCTAAGGGGTATCTAGAGAGTGGGATAGGTTTAATAACTAACCTCACCCTAAAGCGTACCCTAACCCTAACCACTACCCTAACACTAACGCGTACCCTAATCCTAACCCGTACCCTTAACCGAGCCCTAACCCTAACACTAACCCTAACCCTAACCCTAACCCATACCCTACGCCCTACCCGAACCCCTCCCCGAAACCGTACCCTAATTCGTACCCTAACCCTCACCCTAACCCTAACCCTAACCCTAAGCTACCCTTGACTGCTTCTTCCTCCAATAGATTTCCTAAGCACTAGTGTTTTAAGGAACAGGTTAAAAAGAGAATCCTAATGTGATTTCTTGATAATGGGTGTGTTCCTTATCTTCTCCTCGTGTCTAAACTCTTCTCCATGGCTGGACCCCCAAATAATATTCCTTTAAGTGCTAAGGGGTATCTAGAGAGTGGGATAGGTTTAATAACTACCCTCACCCTAACGCGTACCCTAACCCTAACCCCTACCCTAACCCTAACGCGTACACTAATCCTAACCCGTACCCTAAACCGAGCCCTAAACCTAACACTAGCCCTAACCCTAACCCTAACCCATACCCTACGCCCTACCCGAACCCCTCCCCGAACCCGTACCCTAAGCCGTACCCTAACCCTCACCCTAACCCTAACCCTAACCCGAAGCTACCCTTGACTGCTTCTGCCTCCAATAGATTTCCTAAGCACTAGTGTTTTAAGGAAGAGGTTAAAAAGAGAATCCTAATGTGATTTCGTGATAATGGGTGTGTTCCTTATTTCTCCTCGTGTCTAAACTCTTCTCCATGACTGGACCCCCAAATAATATTCCTTTATGTGCTAAGGGGTATCTAGAGAGTGTGATTGGTTTAATAACTACCCTCACCCTAACACGTACCCTAACCCTAACCCCTACCCTAACCCTAACGCGTACCCTAATCCTAACCCGTACCCTAAACCGAGCCCTAACCATAACACTAACCCTAACCCTAACCCTAACCCATACCCTACGCCCTACCCGAACCCCTCCCCGAACCCGTACCCTAAGCCATACCCTAGACCTCACCCTAACCCTAACCCTAACCCTAAGCTACCCTTGACTGCTTCTGCCTCCAATAGATTTCCTAAGCACTAGTGTTTTAAGGACCAGGTTAAAAAGAGAATCCTAATGTGATTTCGTGATAATGGGTGTGTTCCTTATCTTCTCCTAGTGTCTAAACTCTTCTCCATGGCTGGACCCCCAAGTAATATTCCTTTACGTGCTAAGGGGTATCTAGAGAGTGGGATAGGTTTAATAACTACCCTCACCCTAACGCGTACACTAACCCTAACCCCTACCCTAACCCTAACGCGTACCCTAATCCTAACCCGTACCCTAAACCGAGCCCTAACCCTAACACTAACCCTAACCCTAAACCTAACCCATACCCTACGCCCTACCCGAACCCCTCCCCGAACCCGTACCCTAAGCCGTACCCTAACCCTCACCCTAACCCTAACCCTAACCCTAAGCTATCCTTGACGGCTTCTGCCTCCAATAGATTTCGTAAGCACTAGTGTTTTAAGGAACAGGTTAAAAAGAGAATCCTAATGTGATTTCGTTATAATGGGTGTGTTCCTTATCTTCTCCTAGTGTCTAAACTCTTCTCCATGGCTGGACCCCCAATAATATTCCTGTACGTGCTAAGGGGTATCTAGAGAGTGGGATAGGTTTAATAACTACCCTCACCCTAACGCGTACACTAAGCCTAACCCCTACCCTAACCCTAACGCGTACCCTAATCCTAACCCGTACCCTAAACCGAGCCCTAAACCTAACACTAGCCCTAACCCTAACCCTAACCCATACCCTACGCCCTACCCGAACCCCTCCCCGAACCCGTACCCTAAGCCATACCCTAGCCCTCACCCTAACCCTAACACTAACCCTAAGCTACCCTTGACTGCTTCTGCCTCCAATAGATTTCCTAAGCACTAGTGTTTTAAGGAACAGGTTAAAAAGAGAATCCTAATATGATTTCCTGATAATGGGTGTGTTCCTTATCTTCTCCTCGTGTCTAAACTCTTCTCCATGGTTGGACCCCCAAATAATATTCCTTTACGTGCTAAGGGGTTTCTAGAGAGTGAGATAGGTTTAATAACTACCCGCACCCTAATGCGTACCCTAACCCTAACCCCTACCCTAACCCTAACGCGTACCCTAATCCGAACCCATACCCTAAACCGAGCCCTAACCCTAACACTAGCCCTAACACTATACATAACCCATACCCTACGCCCTACCCGAACCCCTCCCCGAACCCGTACCCTAAGCCATACCCTAACCCTCACCCTAACCCTAACCCTAACCCTAAGCTACCCTTGACGGCTTCTGCCTCCAATAGATTTCCTAAGCACTAGTGTTTTAAGGAACAGGTTAAAAAGAGAATCCTAATGTGATTTCGTGATAATGGGTGTGTTCCTTATCTTCTCCTCGTGTCTAAACTCTTCTCCATGGCTGGTCCCCCAAATAATATTCCTTTACGTGCTAAGGGGTATCTAGAGAGTGGGATAGGTTTAATAACTACCCTCACCCTAACGCGTACCCTAACCCTAACCCCTACCCTAACCCTAACGCGTACCCTAATCCTAACCCGTACCCTAAACCGAGCCCTAAACCTAACGCTAGCCCTAACCCTAACCCTAACCCATACCCTACGCCCTACCCGAACCCCTCCCCGAACCCGTACCCTAAGCCATACCCTAGCCCTCACCCTAACCCTAAGCTACCCTTGACTGCTTCTGCCTCCAATAGATTTCCTAAGCACTAGTGTTTTAAGGAACAGGTTAAAAAGAGAATCCTAATGTGATTTCGTGATAATGGGTGTGTTCCTTATCTTCTCCTAGTGTCTAAACTCTTCTCCATGGCTGGACCCCCAAATAATATTCCTTTACGTGCTAAGGGGTATCTAGAGAGTGGGATAGGTTTAATAACTACCCTCACCCTAACACGTACCCTAACCCTAACCCCTACCCTAATCCTAGCGCGTACCCTAATCCTAACCCGTACCCTAAACCGAGCCCTAACCCTAACACTAACTCTAACCCTAACCCTAACCCATACTCTACGCCCTACCCGAACCCCTCCCTCAACCCCTACCCTAAACCGTACCCTAACCCTCACCCTAACCCTAACCCTAACCCTAAGCTACCCTTGACGGCTTCTGCCTCCAATAGATTTCCTAAGCACTAGTGTTTTAAGGAACAGTTTAAAAAGAGAATCATATTGTGATTTCTTGATAATGGGTGTGTTCCTTATCTTCTCCTAGTGTCTAAACTCTTCTCCATGGCTGGACCCCCAAATAATATTCCTTTACGTGCTAAGGGGTATCTAGAGAGTGGGATAGGTTTAATAACTACCCTCACCCTAAAGCGTACCCTAACCCTAACCACTACCCTAACACTAACGCGTACCCTAATCCTAACCCGTACCCTAAACCGAGCCCTAACCCTAACACTAAACCTAACCCTAACCCTAACCCATACCCTACGCCCTACCCGAACCCCTCCCCGAACCCGTACCCTAAGCCGTACCCTAACCCTCACCCTAACCCTAACCCTAACCCTAAGCTACCCTTGACTGCTTCTGCCTCCAATAGATTTCCTAAGCACTAGTGTTTTAAGGAACAGGTTAAAAAGAGAATCCTAATGTGATTTCTTGATAATGGGTGTGTTCCTTATCTTCTCCTCGTGTCTAAACTCTTCTCCATGGCTGGACCCCCAAATAATATTCCTTTACGTGCTAAGGGGTATCTAGAGAGTGGGATAGATTTAATAACTACCCTCACCCTAACGCGTACCCTAACCCTAACCCCTACCCTAACCCTAACGCGTACCCTAATCCTAACCCGTACCCTAAACCGAGCCCTAACCCTAACACTAACCCTAACCCTAACCCATACCCTACGCCCTACCCGAACCCCTCCCCGAACCCGTACCCTAAGCCATATCCTAAACCTCACCCTAACCCTAACCCTAACCCTAAGCTACCCTTGACTGCTTCTGCCTCCAATAGATTTCCTAAGCACTAGTGTTTTAAGGAAAATGTTAAAAAGAGAATCCTAATGTGATTTCGTGATAATGGGTGTGTTCCTTATCTTCTCCTAGTGTCTAAACTCTTCTCCATGGCTGGACCACCAATAATATTCCTGTACGTGCTAAGGGATATCTAGAGAGTGGGATAGGTTTAATAACTACCCTCACCTTAACGCGTACTCTAACCCTAACCCCTACCCTAACCCTAACGCGTACCCTAATCCTAACCTGTACCCTAAACCGAGCCCTAACCCTAACACTAATTCTAACCCTAACCCTAACCCATACCCTACGCCCTACCCGAACCCCTCCCTGAACCCGTAACCTAAACCGTACCCTAACCCTCACCCTAACCCTAACCCTAACCCTAAGCTACCCTTGTCGGCTTCTGCCTCCAATAGATTTCCTAAGCACTAGTGTTTTAAGGAACAGGTTAAAAAGAGAATCCTAATGTGATTTCTTGATAATGGGTGTGTTCCTTATCTTCTCCTCGTGTCTAAACTCTTCTCCATGGCTGGACCCCCAAATAATATTCCTTTACGTGCTAAGGGGTATCTAGAGAGTGGGATAGATTTAATAACTACCCTCACCCTAACGCGTACCCTAACCCTAACCCCTACCCTAACCCTAACGCGTACCCTAATCCTAACCCGTACCCTAAACCGAGCCCTAACCCTAACCCTTGCCCTAACCCCAACCCTAACCCATACCCTACGCCCTACCCGAACCCCTCCCCGAACCCGTACCCTAAGCCGTACCCTAACCCTCACCCTAACCCTAACCCTAACCCTAAGCTACCCTTGACTGCTTCTGCCTCCAATAGATTTCCTAAGCATTAGTGTTTTAAGGAACAGGTTAAAAAGAGAATCCTAATGTGATTTCTTGATAATGGGTGTGTTCCTTATCTTCTCCTAGTGTCTAAACTCTTCTCCATGGCTGGACCACCAAATAATATTCCTTTACGTGCTAAGGGGTATCTACAGAGTGGGATAGGTTTAATAACTAACCTCACCCTATCGCGTACCCTAACCCTAACCCCTACCCTAACACTAACATGTACCCTAATCCTAAACCGTACCCTAAACCGAGCCCTAACCCTAACACTAAACCTAATCCTAACCCTAACCCATACCCTACGCCCTACCCGAACCCCTCCCCGAACCCGTACCCTAAGCCATACCCTAACCCTCACCCTAACCCTAACCCTAACCCTAAGCTACCCTTGACTGCTTCTGCCTCCAATAGATTTCCTAAGCACTAGTGTTTTAAGGAACAGGTGAAAAAGAGAATCCTAATGTGATTTCTTGATAATGGGTGTGTTCCTTATCTTCTCCTCGTGTCTAAACTCTTCTCCATGGTTGGACCCCCAAATAATATTCCTTTACGTCCTAAGGGGTTTCTAGAGAGTGTGATAGGTTTAATAACTACCCGCACCCTAATGCGTACCCTAACCCTAACCCCTACCCTAACCCTAACGCGTACCCTAATCCAAACCCATAACCTAAACCGAGCCCTAACCCTAACACTAGCCCTAACCCTATACATAACCCATACCCTACGCCCTACCCGAACCCCTCCCCGAACCCGTACCCTAAGCCATACCCTAACCCTCACCCTAACCCTAACCCTAACCCTAAGCTACCCTTGACTGCTTCTGCCTCCAATAGATTTCCTAAGCACTAGTGTTTTAAGGAACAGGTTAAAAAGAGAATCCTAATGTGATTTCGTGATAATGGGTGTGTTCCTTATCTTCTCCTAGTGTCTAAACTCTTCTCCATGGCTGGACCCCCATTAATATTCCTTTACGTGCTAAGGGGTATCTAGAGAGTGGGATAGGTTTAATAACTACCCTCACCCTAACGCGTACACTAACCCTAACCCCTACCCTAACCCTAACGCGTACCCTAATCTTAACCCGTACCCTAAACCGAGCCCTAACCCTAACACTAATCCTAACCCTAACCCTAACCCATACCCTACGCCCTACCCGAACACCTCCACGAACCCGTACCCTAAGCCGTACCCTAACTCTCACCCTAACCCTAACCCTAACCCTAAGCTACCCTTGACTGCTTCTGCCTCCAATAGATTTCCTAAGCACTAGTGTTTTAAGGAACAGGTTAAAAAGAGAATCCTAATGTGATTTCTTGATAATGGGTGTGTTCCTTATCTTCTCCTCGTGTCTAAACTCTTCTCCATGGCTGGTCCCCCAAATAATATTCCTTTACGTGCTAAGGGGTATCTAGAGAGTGGGATAGGTTTAATAACTACCCTCACCCTAACGCGTACCCTAACCCTAACCCCTACCCTAACCCTAACGCGTACACTAATCCTAACCCGTACCCTAAACCGAGCCCTAAACCTAACGCTAGCCCTAACCCTAACCCTAACCCATACCCTACGCCCTACACGAACACCTCCCCGAACCCGTACCCTAAGCCGTACCCTAACCCTCAACCTAACCCTAACCCTAACCCTAAGCTACCCTTGACGGCTTCTGCCTCCAATAGATTTCCTAAGCACTAGTGTTTTAAGGAACAGGTGACAAAGAGAATCCTAATGTGATTTCTTGATAATGGGTGTGTTCCTTATCTTCTCCTCGTGTCTAAACTCTTCTCCATGGTTGGACCCCCAAATAATATTCCTTTACGTGCTAAGGGGTTTCTAGAGAGTGTGATAGGTTTAATAACTACCCGCACCCTAATGCGTACCCTAACCCTAACCCCTACCCTAACCCTAACGCGTACCCTAATCCAAACCCATACCCTAAACCGAGCCCTAACCCTAACACTAGCCCTAACCCTATACATAACCCATACCCTACGCCCTACCCGAACCCCTCCCCGAACCCGTACCCTAAGCCATACCCTAACCCTCACCCTAACCCTAACCCTAACCCTAAGCTACCCTTGACTGCTTCTGCCTCCAATAGATTTCCTAAGCACTAGTGTTTTAAGGAACAGGTTAAAAAGAGAATCCTAATGTGATTTCGTGATAATGGGTGTGTTCCTTATCTTCTCCTAGTGTCTAAACTCTTCTCCATGGCTGGACCCCCATTAATATTCCTTTACGTGCTAAGGGGTATCTAGAGAGTGGGATAGGTTTAATAACTACCCTCACCCTAACGCGTACACTAACCCTAACCCCTACCCTAACCCTAACGCGTACCCTAATCCTAACCCGTACCCTAAACCGAGCCCTAACCCTAACACTAATCCTAACCCTAACCCTAACCCATACCCTACGCCCTACCCGAACCCCTCCCCGAACCCGTACCCTAAGCCATACCCTAGCCCTCACCCTAACCCTAACACTAACCCTAAGCTACCCTTGACTGCTTCTGCTCCAATAGATTTCCTAAGCACTAGTGTTTTAAGGAACAGGTTAAAAAGAGAATCCTAATGTGATTTCGTGATAATGGGTGTGTTCCTTATCTTCTCCTAGTGTCTAAACTCTTCTCCATGGCTGGACCCCCAAATAATATTCCTTTACGTGCTAAGGGGTATCTAGAGAGTGGGATAGGTTTAATAACTACCCTCACCCTAACACGTACCCTAACCCTAACCCCTACCCTAACCCTAGCGCGTACACTAATCCTAACCCGTACCCTAAACCGAGCCCTAACCCTAACACTAATCCTAACCCTAACCCTAACCCATACCCTACGCTCTACCCGAACACCTCCACGAAACCGTACCCTAAGCCGTACCCTAACCCTCACCCTAACCCTAACCCTAACCGTAAGCTACCCTTGACGGCTTCTGCCTCCAATAGATTTCCTAAGCACTAGTGTTTTAAGGAACAGTTTAAAAAGAGAATCATATTGTGATTTCTTGATAATGGGTGTGTTCCTTATCTTCTCCTAGTGTCTAAACTCTTCTCCATGGCTGGACCCCCAAATAATATTCCTTTACGTGCTAAGGGGTATCTAGAGAGTGGGATAGGTTTAATAACTACCCTCACCCTAAAGCGCACCCTAACCCTAACCACTACCCTAACACTAACGCGTACCCTAATCCTAACCCGTACCCTAAACCGAGCCCTAACCCTAACACTAACCCTAACCCTAACCCTAACCCATACCCTACGCCCTACCCGAACCCCTCCCCGAACCCGTACCCTAAGCCGTACCCTAACCCTCACCCTAACCCTAACCCTAACCCTAAGCTACCCTTGACTGCTTCTGCCTCCAATAGATTTCCTAAGCACTAGTGTTTTAAGGAACAGGTTAAAAAGAGAATCCTAATGTGATTTCGTGATAATGGGTGTGTTCCTTATCTTCTCCTCGTGTCTAAACTCTTCTCCATGGCTGGACCCCCAAATAATATTCCTTTACGTGCTAAGGGGTATCTAGAGAGTGGAATAGATTTAATAACTACCCTCACCCTAACGCGTACCCTAACCCTAACCCCTACCCTAACCCTAACGCGTACCCTAATCCTAACCCGTACCCTAAACCGAGCCCTAACCCTAACACTAACCCTAACCCTAACCCATACCCTACGCCCTACCGGAACCCCTCCCCGAACCCGTACCCTAAGCCATATCCTAAACCTCACCCTAACCCTAACCCTAACCCTAAGCTACCCTTGACTGCTTCTGCCTCCAATAGATTTCCTAAGCACTAGTGTTTTAAGGAAACTGTTAAAAAGAGAATCCTAATGTGATTTCGTGATAATGGGTGTGTTCCTTATCTTCTCCTAGTGTCTAAACCCTTCTCCATGGCTGGACCCCCAAATAATATTCCTTTACGTGCTAAGGGGTATCTAGAGAGTGGGATAGGTTTAATAACTACCCTCACCCTAAAGCGTACCCTAACCCTAACCCCTACCCTAACCCTAACGCGTAACCTAATCCTAACCCGTACCCTAAACTGAGCCCTAACCCTAACACTAACCCTAACCCTAACCTTAACCCATACCCTACGCCCTACCCGAACCCCTCCCCGAACCCGTACCCTAAGCCGTACCCTAACCCTCACCCTAACCCTAACCCTAACCCTAAGCTACCCTTGACGGCTTCTGCCTCCAATAGATTTCCTAAGCACTAGTGATTTAAGGAACAGGTTTAAAAGAGAATCCTAATGTGATTTCTTAATAATGGGTGTGTTCCTTATCTTCTCCTCGTGTCTAAACTCTTCTCCATGGCTGGACCCCCAAATAATATTCCTTTACGTGCTAAGGGGTATCTAGAGAGTGGGATAGGTTTAATAACTACCCTCACCCTAACGCGTATCCTAACCCTAACCCCTACCCTAACCCTAACGCATACCCTAATCCTAAACCGTACCCTAAACCGAGCCCTAACCCTAACACTAGCCCTAACCCTAACCCTAACCCATACCCTACGCCCTACCCGAACCCCTCCCCGAACCCGTACCCTAGGCCGTACCCTAATCCTCACCCTAACCCTAACCCTAACCCTAAGCTACCCTTGACGGCTTCTGCCTCCAATAGATTTCCTAAGCACTAGTGTTTTAAGGAACAGGTTAAAAAGAGAATCCTAATGTGATTTCTTGATAATGGGTGTGTTCCTTATCTTCTCCTAGTGTCGAAACTCTTCTCCATGGCTGGACCCCCAAATAATATTCCTTTACGTGCTAAGGGGTATCTAGAGAGTGGGATAGGTTTAATAACTAACCTCACCCTATCGCATACCCTAACCCTAACCCCTACCCTAACCCTAACGAGTACCCTAATCCTAACCCGTACCCTAAACCGAGCCCTAACCCTGACACTAACCCTAACCCTAACCCTAACCCATACCCTACGACCTACCCGAAACCCTCCCCGCACCCGTACCCTAAGCCGTACCCTAACCCTCACCCTAACCCTAACCCTAACCCTAAGCTACCCTTGACTGCTTCTGCCTCCAATAGATTTCCTAACCACTAGTGTTTTAAGGAACAGGTTAAAAAGAGAATCCTAATGTGATTTCTTGATAATGGGTGTGTTCCTTATCTTCTCCTAGTGTCTAAACTCTTCTCCATGGCTGGACCCCCAAATAATATTCCTTTACGTGCTAAGGGGTATCTAGAGAGTGGGATAGGTTTAATAACTACCCTCACCCTAACGCGTACCCTAACCCTAACCCCTACCCTAACCCTAACGCATACCCTAATCCTAACCCGTACCCTAAACCGAACCCTAACCCTAACACTAGCCCTAACCCTAACCCTAACCCATACCCTACGCCCTACCCGAACACCTCCCCGAACCCGTATCGTAAGCCGTACCCTAACCCTCACCCTAACCCTAACCCTAACCCTAAGCTACCCTTGACGGCTTCTGCCTCCAATAGATTTCCTAAGCACTAGTGTTTTAAGGAACAGGTTAAAAAGAGAATCCTAATGTGATTTCTTGATAATGGGTGTGTTCCTTATATTCTCCTCGTGTCTAAACTCTTCTCCATGGCTGGACCCCCAAATAATATTCCTTTATGTGCTAAGGGGTATCTAGAGAGTGTGATAGGTATAATAACTACCCTCACCCTAACGCGTTCCCTAACCCTAACCCCTACCCTAACCCTAGCGCGTACCCTAATCCTAACCCATACCCTAAACCGAGCCCTAACCCTAACACTAACTCTAACCCTAACCCTAAACCATACCCTACGCCCTACCCGAACACCTCCCCGAACCCGTATCGTAAGCCGTACCCTAAACCTCACCCTAACCCTAACCCTAACCCTAAGCTACCCTTGACGGCTTCTGCCTCCAATAGATTTCCTAAGCACTAGTGTTTTAAGGAACAGGTTAAAAAGAGAATCCTAATGTGATTTCTTGATAATGGGTGTGTTCCTTATATTCTCCTCGTGTCTAAACTCTTCTCCATGGCTGGACCCCCAAATAATATTCCTTTATGTGCTAAGGGGTATCTAGAGAGTGTGATAGGTATAATAACTACCCTCACCCTAACGCGTTCCCTAACCCTAACCCCTACCCTAACCCTAGCGCGTACCCTAATCCTAACCCGTACCCTAAACCGAGCCCTAACCCTAATACTAACTCTAACCCTAACCCTAAACCATACCCTACGGCCTACCCGAACCCCTCCCTGAACCCATACCCTAAACCGTACCCTAACCCTCACCCTAACCCTAACCCTAACCCTAAGCTACCCTTGACGGCTTCTGCCTCCAATAGATTTCCTAAGCACTAGTGTTTTAAGGAACAGGTTAAAAAGAGAATCATAATGTGATTTCTTGATAATGGGTGTGTTCCTTATCTTCTCCTCGTGTCTAAACTCTTCTCCATGGCTGTACCCCCAAATAATAGTCCTTTACGTGCTAAGGGGTATCTAGAGAGTGTGATAGGTTTAATAACTACCCTCACCCTAACGCGTACCCTAACCCTAACCCCTACCCTAACCCTAACGCGTACCCTAATCCTAACCCGTACCCTAAACCGAGCCCTAACCCTAACACTAGCCCTAACCCTCACCCTAACCCATACCCTACGCCCTACCCGAACCCCTCCCCGAACCCGTACCCTAAGCCGTACCCTAACCCTCACCCTAACCCTAACGCTAACCCTAAGCTACCCTTGACGGCTTCTGCCTCCAATAGATTTCCTAAGCACTAGTCATTTAAGGAACAGGTTTAAAGTAGAATCCTAATGTGATTTCTTGATAATGGGTGTGTTCCTTATCTTCTCCTCGTGTCTAAACTCTTCTCCATGGCTGGACCCCCAAATAATATTCCTTTACGTGCTAAGGGGTATCTAGAGAGTGGGATAGGTTTAATAACTACCCTCACCCTAACGCGTACCCTAACCCTAACCCCTACCCTAACCCTAACGCATACCCTAATCCTAACCCGTACCCTAAACCGAGCCCTAACCTTAACACTAGCCCTAACCCTAACCCTAACCCATACCCTACGCCCTACCCGAACCCCTCCCCGAACCCGTATCGTAAGCCGTACCCTAACCCTCACCCTAACCCTAACCCTAACCCTAAGCTACCCTTGACGGCTTCTGCCTCCAATAGATTTCCTAAGCACTAGTGTTTTAAGGAACAGGTTAAAAAGAGAATCCTAAAGTGATTTCTTGATAATGGGTGTGTTCCTTATCTTCTCCTAGTGTCTAAACTCTTCTCCATGGCTGGACCCCCAAATAATATTCCTTTACGTGCTAAGGGGTATCTAGAGAGTGGGATAGGTTTAATAACTAACCTCACCCTATCGCATACCCTAACCCTAACCCCTACCCTAACCCTAACGCGTACCCTAATCCTAACCCGTACCCTAAACCGAGCCCTAACCCTAACACTAACCCTAACCCTAACCCTAACCCATAGCCTACGCCCTACCCGAACCCCTCCCCGAACCCGTACCCTAAGCCGTACCCTAACCCTCACCCTAACCCTAACCCTTACCCTAACCCTAAGCTACCCTTGATGGCTTCTGTCTCCAATAGATTTCCTAAGCACTAGTGATTTAAGGAACAGGTTAAAAAGAGAATCCTAATGTGATTTCTTGATAATGGGTGTGTTCCTTATCTTCTCCTAGTGTCTAAACTCTTCTCCATGGCTGGACCCCCAAATAATATTCCTTTACGTGCTAAGGGGTATCTAGAGAGTGGGATAGGTTTAATAACTACCCTCACCCTAAAGCGTACCCTAACCCTAACCCCTACCCTAACACTAACGCGTACCCTAATCCTAACCCGTACCCTAAACTGAGCCCTAAACCTAACACTATGCCTAACCCTAACTCTAACCCATACCCTACGCCCTACCCGAATCCCTCCCCGAACCCGTACCCTAAGCTGTACCCTAACCCTCACCCTAAACCTAACCCTAACCCTAGGCTACCCTTGACGGCTTCTGCCTCCAATAGATTTCCTAAGCACTAGTGATTTAAGGAACAGGTTTAAAGGAGAATCCTAATGTGATTTCTTGATAATGGGTGTGTTCCTTATCTTCTCCTCGTGTCTAAACTCTTCTCCATGGCTGGACCCCCAAATAATATTCCTTTACGTGCTAAGGGGTATCTAGAGAGTGGGATAGGTTTAATAACTACCCTCACCCTAACGCGTACCCTAACCCTAACCCCTACCCTAACCCTAACGCATACCCTAATCCTAACCCGTACCCTAAACCGAACCCTAACCCTAACACTAGCCCTAACCCTAACCCTAACACATACCCTACGCCCTACCCGAACACCTCCCCGAACCCGTATCGTAAGCCGTACCCTAACCCTCACCCTAACCCTAACCCTAACCCTAAGCTACCCTTGACGGCTTCTGCCTCCAATAGATTTCCTAAGCACTAGTGTTTTAAGGAACAGGTTAAAAAGAGAATCCTAATGTGATTTCTTGATAATGGGTGTGTTCCTTATATTCTCCTCGTGTCTAAACTCTTCTCCATGGCTGGACCCCCAAATAATATTCCTTTATGTGCTAAGGGGTATCTAGAGAGTGTGATAGGTATAATAACTACCCTCACCCTAACGCGTTCCCTAACCCTAACCCCTACCCTAACCCTAGCGCGTACCCTAATCCTAACCCGTACCCTAAACCGAGCCCTAACCCTAACACTAACTCTAACCCTAACCCTAAACCATACCCTACGCCCTACCCGAACCCCTCCCTGAACCCATACCCTAAACCGTACCCTAACCCTCACCCTAACCCTAACCCTAACCCTAAGCTACCCTTGACGGCTTCTGCCTCCAATAGATTTCCTAAGCACTAGTGTTTTAAGGAACAGGTTAAAAAGAGAATCCTAATGTGATTTCTTGATAATGGGTGTGTTCCTTATCTTCTCCTCGTGTCTAAACTCTTCTCCATGGCTGGACCCCCAAATAATATTCCTTTACGTGCTAAGGGGTATCTAGAGAGTGTGATAGGTATAATAACTACCCTCACCCTAACGCGTTCCCTAACCCTAACCCCTACCCTAACCCTAGCGCGTACCCTAATCCTAACCCGTACCCTAAACCGAGCCCTAACCCTAACACTAACTCTAACCCTAAAGCTAAACCATACCCTACGCCCTACCCGAACCCCTCCCTGAACCCATACCCTAAACCGTACCCTAACCCTCACCCTAACCCTAACCCTAACCCTAAGCTACCCTTGACGGCTTCTGCCTCCAATAGATTTCCTAAGCACTAGTGTTTTAAGGAACAGGTTAAAAAGAGAATCATAATGTGATTTCTTGATAATGGGTGTGTTCCTTATCTTCTCCTCGTGTCTAAACTCTTCTCCATGGCTGGACCCCCAAATAATAGTCCTTTACGTGCTAAGGGGTATCTAGAGAGTGTGATAGGTTTAATAACTACCCTCACCCTAACGCGTACCCTAACCCAAACCCCTACCCTAACCCTAACGCGTACCCTAATCCTAACCCGTACCCTAAACCGAGCCCTAACCCTAACACTAACCCTAACCCTAACCCTAACCCATACCCTACGCCCTACCCGAAACCCTCCCCGAACCCGTACCCTAAGCCGTACCCTAACCCTCACCCTAACCCTAACCGTAACCCTAAGCTACCCTTCACTGCTTCTGCCTCCAATAGATTTCCTAACCACTAGTGTTTTAAGGAACAGTTTAAAAAGAGAATCATATTGTGATTTCTTGATAATGGGTGTGTTCCTTATCTTCTCCTAGTTTCTAAACCCTTCTCCATGGCTGGACCCCCAAATAATATTCCTTTACGTGCTAAGGGGTATCTAGAGAGTGGGATAGGTTTAATAACTACCCTCACCCTAAAGCGTACCCTAACCCTAACCCCTACCCTAACACTAACGCGTACCCTAATCCTAACCCGTACCCTAAACTGAGCCTAACCCTAACACTAACCCTAACCCTAACTCTAACCCATACCCTACGCCCTACCCGAACCCCTCCCCGAACCCGTACACTAAGCCGTACCCTAACCCTCACCCTAACCCTAACGCTAACCCTAAGCTACCCTTGACGGCTTCTGCCTCCAATAGATTTCCTAAGCACTAGTGATTTAAGGAACAGGTTTAAAGTAGAATCCTAATGTGATTTCTTGATAATGGGTGTGTTCCTTATCTTCTCCTCGTGTCTAAACTCTTCTCCATGGCTGGACCCCCAAATAATATTCCTTTACGTGCTAAGGGGTATCTAGAGAGTGGGATAGGTTTAATAACTACCCTCACCCTAACGCGTACCCTAACCCTAACCCCTACCCTAACCCTAACGCATACCCTAATCCTAACCCATACCCTAAACCGAGCCCTAACCTTAACACTAGCCCTAACCCTAACCCTAACCCATACCCTACGCCCTACCCGAACCCCTCCCCGAACCCGTATCGTAAGCCGTACCCTAACCCTCACCCTAACCCTAACCCTAACCCTAAGCTACCCTTGACGGCTTCTGCCTCCAATAGATTTCCTAAGCACTAGTGTTTTAAGGAACAGGTTAAAAAGAGAATCCTAAAGTGATTTCTTGATAATGGGTGTGTTCCTTATCTTCTCCTAGTGTCTAAACTCTTCTCCATGGCTGGACCCCCAAATAATATTCCTTTACGTGCTAAGGGGTATCTAGAGAGTGGGATAGGTTTAATAACTAACCTCACCCTATCGCATACCCTAACCCTAACCCCTACCCTAACCCTAACGCGTACCCTAATCCTAACCCGTACCCTAAACCGAGCCCTAACCCTAACACTAACCCTAACCCTAACCCTAACCCATAGCCTACGCCCTACCCGAACCCCTCCCCGAACCCGTACCCTAAGCCGTACCCTAACCCTCACCCTAACCCTAACCCTTACCCTAACCCTAAGCTACCCTTGACGGCTTCTGTCTCCAATAGATTTCCTAAGCACTAGTGATTTAAGGAACAGGTTAAAAAGAGAATCCTAATGTGATTTCTTGATAATGGGTGTGTTCCTTATCTTCTCCTCGTGTCTAAACTCTTCTCCATGGCTGGACCCCCAAATAATATTCCATTACGTGCTAAGGGGGATCTAGAGAGTGGGATAGGTTTAATAACTACCCTCACCCTAACGCGTACCCTAACCCTAACCGCTACCCTAACCCTAACGAGTACCCTAATCCTAACCCGTACCCTAAACCGAGCCCTAACCCTAACACTAACCCTAACCCTAACCCTAACCTATACCCTACGCCCTACCCGAACCCCTCCCCGAACCCGTACCCTAAGCCGTACCCTAACCCTCACCCTAACCCTAACCGTAACCCTAAGCTACCCTTGACTGCTTCTGCCTCCAATAGATTTCCTAAGCACTAGTGTTTTAAGGAACAGTTTAAAAAGAGAATCATATTGTGATTTCTTGATAATGGGTGTGTTCCTTATCTTCTCCTAGTGTCTAAACCCTTCTCCATGGCTGGACCCCCAAATAATATTCCTTTACGTGCTAAGGGGTATCTAGAGAGTGGGATAGGTTTAATAACTACCCTCACCCTAAAGCGTACCCTAACCCTAACCCCTACCGTAACACTAACGCGTACCCTAATCCTAACCCGTACCCTAAACTGAGCCCTAACCCTAACACTAACCCTAACCCTGACTCTAACCCATACCCTACGCCCTACACGAACCCCTCCCCGAACCCGTACCCTAAGCCGTACCCTAACCCTCACCCTAACCCTAACCCTAACCCTAAGCTACCCTTGACGGCTTCTGCCTCCAATAGATTTCCTAAGCACTAGTGATTTAAGGAACAGGTTTAAAGGAGAATCCTAATGTGATTTCTTGATAATGGGTGTGTTCCTTATCTTCTCCTCGTGTCTAAACTCTTCTCCATGGCTGGACCCCAAATAATATTCCTTTACGTGCTAAGGGGTATCTAGAGAGTGGGATAGGTTTAATAACTACCCTCACCCTAACGCGTACCCTAACCCTAACCCCTACCCTAACCCTAACGCATACCCTAATCCTAACCCGTACCCTAAACCGAGCCCTAACCCTAACACTAGCCCTAACCCTAACCCTAACCCATACCCTACGCCCTACCCGAATCCCTCCCCGAACCCGTATCGTAAGCCGTACCCTAACCCTCACACTAACCCTAACCCTACCCCTAAGCTAACCTTGACGGCTTCTGCCTCCAATAGATTTCCTAAGCACTAGTGATTTAAGGAACAGGTTTAAAGTAGAATCCTAATGTGATTTCTTGATAATGGGTGTGTTCCTTATCTTCTCCTCGTGTCTAAACTCTTCTCCATGGCTGGACCCCCAAATAATATTCCTTTACGTGCTAAGGGGTATCTAGAGAGTGGGATAGGTTTAATAACTAACCTCACCCTATCGCATACCCTAACCCTAACCCCTACCCTAACCCTAACGCGTACCCTAATCCTAACCCGTACCCTAAACCGAGCCCTAACCCTAACACTAACCCTAACCCTAACCCTAACCCATAGCCTACGCCCTACCCGAACCCCTCCCCGAACCCGTACCCTAAGCCGTACCCTAACCCTCACCCTAACCCTAACCCTTACCCTAACCCTAAGCTACCCTTGACGGCTTCTGTCTCCAATAGATTTCCTAAGCACTAGTGATTTAAGGAACAGGTTAAAAAGAGAATCCTAATGTGATTTCTTGATAATGGGTGTGTTCCTTATCTTCTCCTCGTGTCTAAACTCTTCTCCATGGCTGGACCCCCAAATAATATTCCTTTACGTGCTAAGGGGGATCTAGAGAGTGGGATAGGTTTAATAACTACCCTCACCCTAACGCGTACCCTAACCCTAACCGCTACCCTAACCCTAACGAGTACCCTAATCCTAACCCGTACCCTAAACCGAGCCCTAACCCTAACACTAACCCTAACCCTAACCCTAACCTATACCCTACGCCCTACCCGAACCCCTCCCCGAACCCGTACCCTAAGCCGTACCCTAACCCTCACCCTAACCCTAACCGTAACCCTAAGCTACCCTTGACTGCTTCTGCCTCCAATAGATTTCCTAAGCACTAGTGTTTTAAGGAACAGTTTAAAAAGAGAATCATATTGTGATTTCTTGATAATGGGTGTGTTCCTTATCTTCTCCTAGTGTCTAAACACTTCTCCATGGCTGGACCCCCAAATAATATTCCTTTACGTGCTAAGGGGTATCTAGAGAGTGGGATAGGTTTAATAACTACCCTCACCCTAAAGCGTACCCTAACCCTAACCCCTACCGTAACACTAACGCGTACCCTAATCCTAACCCGTACCCTAAACTGAGCCCTAACCCTAACACTAACCCTAACCCTGACTCTAACCCATACCCTACGCCCTACACGAACCCCTCCCCGAACCCGTACCCTAAGCCGTACCCTAACCCTCACCCTAACCCTAACCCTAACCCTAAGCTACCCTTGACGGCTTCTGCCTCCAATAGATTTCCTAAGCACTAGTGATTTAAGGAACAGGTTTAAAGGAGAATCCTAATGTGATTTCTTGATAATGGGTGTGTTCCTTATCTTCTCCTCGTGTCTAAACTCTTCTCCATGGCTGGACCCCAAATAATATTCCTTTACGTGCTAAGGGGTATCTAGAGAGTGGGATAGGTTTAATAACTACCCTCACCCTAACGCGTACCCTAACCCTAACCCCTACCCTAACCCTAACGCATACCCTAATCCTAACCCGTACCCTAAACCGAGCCCTAACCCTAACACTAGCCCTAACCCTAACCCTAACCCATACCCTACGCCCTACCCGAACCCCTCCCCGAACCCGTATCGTAAGCCGTACCCTAACCCTCACCCTAACCCTAACCCTACCCCTAAGCTAACCTTGACGGCTTCTGCCTCCAATAGATTTCCTAAGCACTAGTGTTTTAAGGAACAGGTTAAGAAGAGAATCCTAATGTGATTTCTTGATAATGGGTGTGTTCCTTATCTTCTCCTAGTGTCTAAACTCTTCTCCATGGCTGGACCCCCAAATAATATTCCTTTACGTGCTAAGGGGTATCTAGAGAGTGGGATAGGTTTAATAACTAACCTCACCCTATCGCATACCCTAACCCTAACCCCTACCCTAACCCTAACGCGTACCCTAATCCTAACCAGTACCCTAAACCGAGCCCTAACCCTAACACTAACCCTAACCCTAACCCTAACCCATAGCCTACGCCCTACCCGAACCCCTCCCCGAACCCGTACCCTAAGCCGTACCCTAACCCTCACCCTAACCCTAACCCTAACCCTAAGCTACCCTTGACGGCTTCTGCCTCCAATAGATTCCCTAAGCACTAGTGTTTTAAGGAACAGGTTAAAAAGAGAATCCTAATGTGATTTCTTGATAATGGGTGTGTTCCTTATCTTCTCCTCGTGTCTAAACTCTTCTCCATGGCTGGACCCCAAAATAATATTCCTTTATGTGCTAAGGGGTATCTAGAGAGTGTGATAGGTATAATAACTACCCTCACCCTAACGCGTACCCTAACCCTAACCCCTACCCTAACCCTAGCGCGTACCCTAATCCTAACCCGTACCCTAAACCGAGCCCTAACCCTAACACTAACTCTAACCCTAACCCTAAACCATACCCTACGCCCTACCCGAACCCCTCCCTGAACCCGTACCCTAAACCGTACGCTAACCCTCACCCTAACGCTAACCCTAACCCTAAGCTACCCTTGACGGCTTCTGCCTCCAATAGATTTCCTAAGCACTAGTGTTTTAAGGAACAGGTTAAAAAGAGAATCCTAATGTGATTTCGTGATAATGGGTGTGTTCCTTATCTTCTCCTCGTGTCTAAACTCTTCTCCATGGCTGGACCCCCAAATAATATTCCTTTACGTGCTAAGGGGTATCTCGAGAGTGGGGTAGGTTTAATAACTACCCTCACCCTAACGCGTACCCTAACCCTAACCCCTACCCTAACCCTAACGCGTACCCTAATCCTAACCCGTACCCTAAACCGAGCCCTAACCCTAACACTAGCCCTAAACCTAACCCTAACCCATACCCTACGCCCTACCCGAACCCCTCCCCGAACCCGTACCCTAAGCCGTACCCTAACCCTCACCCTAACCCTAACCCTAACCCTAAGCTACCCTTGACGGCTTCTGTCTCCAATAGATTTCCTAAGCACTAGTGATTTAAGGAACAGGTTAAAAAGAGAATCCTAATGTGATTTCTTGATAATGGGTGTGTTCCTTATCTTCTCCTAGTGTCTAAATCTTCTCCATGGCTGGACCACCAAATAATATTCCTTTACGTGCTAAGGGGTATCTAGAGAGTGGGATAGGTTTAATAACTACCCTCACCCTAAAGCGTACCCTAACCCTAACCCCTACCCTAAAAATAACGCGTACCCTAATCCTAACCCATACCCTAAACTGAGCCCTAACCCTAACACTATCCCTAACCCTAACTCTAACCCATACCCTACGCCCTACCCGAATCCCTCCCCGAACCCGTACCCTAAGCTGTACCCTAACCCTCACCCTAACCCTAGGCTACCCTTGACGGCTTCTGCCTCCAATAGATTTCCTAAGCACTAGTGATTTAAGGAACAGGTTTAAAGGAGAATCCTAATGTGATTTCTTGATAATGGGTGTGTTCCTTATCTTCTCCTCGTGTCTAAACTCTTCTCCATGGCTGGACCCCCAAATAATATTCCTTTACGTGCTAAGGGGTATCTAGAGAGTGGGATAGGTTTAATAACTACCCTCACCCTAACGCGTACCCTAACCCTAACCCCTACCCTAACCCTAACGCATACACTAATCCTAACCCGTACCCTAAACCGAACCCTAAACCTAACACTAGCCCTAACCCTAACCCTAACCCATACCCTACGCCCTACCCGAACACCTCCCCGAACCCGTATCGTAAGCCGTACCCTAACCCTCACCCTAACCCTAACCCTAACCCTAAGCTACCCTTGACGGCTTCTGCCTCCAATAGATTTCCTAAGCACTAGTGTTTTAAGGAACAGGTTAAAAAGAGAATCCTAATGTGATTTCTTGATAATGGGTGTGTTCCTTATATTCTCCTCGTGTCTAAACTCTTCTCCATGGCTGGACCCCCAAATAATATTCCTTTATGTGCTAAGGGGTATCTAGAGAGTGTGATAGGTATAATAACTACCCTCACCCTAACACGTTCCCTAACCCTAACCCCTACCCTAACCCTAGCGCGTACCCTAATCCTAACCCGTACCCTAAACCGAGCCCTAACCCTAACACTAACTCTAACCCTAACCCTAAACCATACCCTACGCCCTACCCGAACCCCTCCCTGAACCCATACCCTAAACCGTACCCTAACCCTCACCCTAACCCTAACCCTAACCCTAAGCTACCCTTGACGGCTTCTGCCTCCAATAGATTTCCTAAGCACTAGTGTTTTAAGGAACAGGTTAAAAAGAGAATCCTAATGTGATTTCTTGATAATGTGTGTGTTCCTTATCTTCTCCTCGTGTCTAAACTCTTCTCCTTGGCTGGACCCCCAAATAATATTCCTTTACGTGCTAAGGGGTATCTAGAGAGTGTGATAGGTATAATAACTACCCTCACCCTAACGCGTTCCCTAACCCTAACCCCTACCCTAACCCTAGCGCGTACCCTAATCCTAACCCGTACCCTAAACCGAGCCCTAACCCTAACACTAACTCTAACCCTAACCCTAAACCATACCCTACGCCCTACCCGAACCCCTCCCTGAACCCATACCCTAAACCGTACCCTAACCCTCACCCTAACCCTAACCCTAACCCTAAGCTACCCTTGACGGCTTCTGCCTCCAATAGATTTCCTAAGCACTAGTGTTTTAAGGAACAGGTTAAAAAGAGAATCCTAATGTGATTTCTTGATAATGGGTGTGTTCCTTATCTTCTCCTCGTGTCTAAACTCTTCTCCATGGCTGGACCCCCAAATAATATTCCTTTACGTGCTAAGGGGTATCTCGAGAGTGGGGTAGGTTTAATAACTACCCTCACCCTAACGCGTACCCTAACCCTAACCCCTACCCTAACCCTAACGCGTACCCTAATCCTAACCCGTACCCTAAACCGAGCCCTAACCCTAACACTAGCCCTAAACCTAACCCTAACCCATACCCTACGCCCTACCCGAACCCCTCCCCGAACCCGTACCCTAAGCCGTACCCTAACCCTCACCCTAACCCTAACCCTAACCCTAAGCTACCCTTGACGGCTTCTGTCTCCAATAGATTTCCTAAGCACTAGTGATTTAAGGAACAGGTTA
This sequence comes from Balaenoptera acutorostrata, assembly GCF_949987535.1. Lineage (NCBI taxonomy): Eukaryota > Metazoa > Chordata > Mammalia > Artiodactyla > Balaenopteridae > Balaenoptera > Balaenoptera acutorostrata. Next base: position 97,577 of record NW_026646512.1, on the reverse strand, counting down.
AAAAGAGAATCCTAATGTGATTTCTTGATAATGGGTGTGTTCCTTATCTTCTCCTAGTGTCTAAACTCTTCTCCATGGCTGGTCCCCCAAATAATATTCCTTTACGTGCTAAGGGGTATCTAGAGAGTGGGATAGGTTTAATAACTACCCTCACCCTAAAGCGTACCCTAACCCTAACCCCTACCCTAAAAATAACGCGTACCCTAATCCTAACCCGTACCCTAAACTGAGCCCTAACCCTAACACTATCCCTAACCCTAACTCTAACCCATACCCTACGCCCTACCCGAATCCCTCCCCGAACCCGTACCCTAAGCTGTACCCTAAACCTCACCCTAACCCTAACCCTAACCCTAGGCTACCTTTGACGGCTTCTGCCTCCAATTGATTTCCTAAGCACTAGTGATTTAAGGAACAGGTTTAAAGGAGAATCCTAATGTGATTTCTTGATAATGGGTGTGTTCCTTATCTTCTCCTCGTGTCTAAACTCTTCTCCATGGCTGGACCCCCAAATAATATTCCTTTACGTGCTAAGGGGTATCTAGAGAGTGTGATAGGTATAATAACTACCCTCACCCTAACGCGTTCCCTAACCCTAACCCCTACCCTAACCCTAGCGCGTACCCTAATCCTAACCCGTACCCTAAACCGAGCCCTAACCCTAACACTAACTCTAACCCTAACCCTAAACCATACCCTACGCCCTACCCGAACCCCTCCCTGAACCCATACCCTAAACCGTACCCTAACCCTCACCCTAACCCTAACCCTAACCCTAAGCTACCCTTGACGGCTTCTGCCTCCAATAGATTTCCTAAGCACTAGTGTTTTAAGGAACAGGTTAAAAAGAGAATCATAATGTGATTTCTTGATAATGGGTGTGTTCCTTATCTTCTCCTCGTGTCTAAACTCTTCTCCATGGCTGGACCCCCAAATAATAGTCCTTTACGTGCTAAGGGGTATCTAGAGAGTGTGATAGGTTTAATAACTACCCTCACCCTAACGCGTACCCTAACCCTAACCCCTACCCTAACCCTAACGCGTACCCTAATCCTAACCCGTACCCTAAACCGAGCCCTAACCCTAACACTAGCCCTAACCCTAACCCTAACCCATACCCTACGCCCTACCCGAACCCCTCCCCGAACCCGTACCCTAAGCCGTAACCTAACCCTCACCCTAACCCTAACCCTAACCCTAAGCTACCCTTGACTGCTTCTGCCTCCAATAGATTTCCTAAGCACTAGTGTTTTAAGGAACAGGTTAAAAAGAGAATCCTAATGTGATTTCGTGATAATGGGTGTGTTCCTTATCTTCTCCTAGTGTCTAAACTCTTCTCCATGGTTGGTCCCCCAAATAATATTCCTTTACGTGCTAAGGGGTATCTAGAGAGTGTGATAGGTTTAATAACTACCGTCACCCTAACGCGTACCCTAACCCTAACCGCTACCCTAACCCTAACGAGTACCCTAATCCTAACCCGTAACCTAAACCGAGCCCTAACCCTAACACTAACCCTAACCCTAACCCTAACCCATACCCTACGCCCTACCCGAAACCCTCCCCGAACCCGTACCCTAAGCCGTACCCTAACCCTCACCCTAACCCTAACCGTAACCCTAAGCTACCCTTCACTGCTTCTGCCTCCAATAGATTTCCTAACCACTAGTGTTTTAAGGAACAGTTTAAAAAGAGAATCATATTGTGATTTCTTGATAATGGGTGTGTTCCTTATCTTCTCCTAGTGTCTAAACCCTTCTCCATGGCTGGACCTCCAAATAATATTCCTTTACGTGCTAAGGGGTATCTAGAGAGTGGGATAGGTTTAATAACTACCCTCACCCTAAAGCGTACCCTAACCCTAACCCCTACCCTAACACTAACGCGTACCCTAATCCTAACCCGTACCCTAAACTGAGCCCTAACCCTAACACTAACCCTAACCCTAACTCTAACCCATACCCTACGCCCTACCCGAACCCCTCCCCGAACCCGTACACTAAGCCGTACCCTAACCCTCACCCTAACCCTAACGCTAACCCTAAGCTACCCTTGACGGCTTCTGCCTCCAATAGATTTCCTAAGCACTAGTGATTTAAGGAACAGGTTTAAAGTAGAATCCTAATGTGATTTCTTGATAATGGGTGTGTTCCTTATCTTCTCCTCGTGTCTAAACTCTTCTCCATGGCTGGACCCCCAAATAATATTCCTTTACGTGCTAAGGGGTATCTAGAGAGTGGGATAGGTTTAATAACTACCCTCACCCTAACGCGTACCCTAACCCTAACCCCTACCCTAACCCTAACGCATACCCTAATCCTAACCCGTACCCTAAACCGAGCCCTAACCTTAACACTAGCCCTAACCCTAACCCTAACCCATACCCTACGCCCTACCCGAACCCCTCCCCGAACCCGTATCGTAAGCCGTACCCTAACCCTCACCCTAACCCTAACCCTAACCCTAAGCTACCCTTGACGGCTTCTGCCTCCAATAGATTTCCTAAGCACTAGTGTTTTAAGGAACAGGTTAAAAAGAGAATCCTAATGTGATTTCTTGATAATGGGTGTGTTCCTTATCTTCTCCTAGTGTCTAAACTCTTATCCATGGCTGGACCCCCAAATAATATTGCTTTACGTGCTAAGGGGTATCTAGAGAGTGGGATAGGTTTAATAACTAACCTCACCCTAACGCGTACCCTAACCCTAACCGCTACCCTAACCCTAACGAGTACCCTAATCCTAACCCGTACCCTAAACCGAGCCCTAACCCTAACACTAGCCCTAACCCTAACCCTAACACATACCCTACGCCCTACCCGAACCCCTCCCCGAACCCGTACCCTAAGCCGTACCCTAACCCTCACCCTAACCCTAACCCTAACCCTAAGCTACCCTTGACTGCTTCTGCCTCCAATAGATTTCCTAAGCACTAGTGTTTTAAGGAACAGGTTAAAAAGAGAATCCTAATGTGATTTCGTGATAATGGGTGTGTTCCTTATCTTCTCCTAGTGTCTAAACTCTTCTCCATGGCTGGACCCCCAAATAATATTCCTTTACGTGGTAAGGGGTATCTAGAGAGTGGGATAGGTTTAATAACTACCCTCACCCTAACGCGTACCCTAACCCTAACCGCTACCCTAACCCTAACGAGTACCCTAATCCTAACCCGTACCCTAAACCGAGCCCTAACCCTAACACTAACCCTAACCCTAACCCTAACCCATACCCTACGCCCTACACGAAACCCTCCCCGAACCCGTACCCTAAGCCGTACCCTAAACCTCACCCTAACCCTAACCCTAACCCTAAGCTACCCTTCACTGCTTCTGCCTCCAATAGATTTCCTAACCACTAGTGTTTTAAGGAACAGTTTAAAAAGAGAATCATATTGTGATTTCTTGATAATGGGTGTGTTCCTTATCTTCTCCTAGTGTTTAACCCTTCTCCATGGCTGGACCCCCAAATAATATTCCTTTACGTGCTAAGGGGTATCTAGAGAGTGGGATAGGTTTAATAACTACCCTCACCCTAAAGCGTACCCTAACCCTAAACCCTACCCTAACAGTAACGCGTACCCTAATCCTAACCCGTACCCTAAACTGAGCCCTAACCCTAACACTAACCCTAACCCTAACTCTAACCCATACCCTACGCCCTACCCGAACCCCTCCCCGAACCCGTACCCTAAGCCGTACCCTAACCCTCACCCTAACCCTAACCCTAACCCTAAGCTACCCTTGACGGCTTCTGCCTCCAATAGATTTCCTAAGCACTAGTGATTTAAGGAACAGGTTTAAAGGAGAATCCTAATGTGATTTCTTGATAATGGGTGTGTTCCTTATCTTCTCCTCGTGTCTAAACTCTTCTCCATGGCTGGACCCCCAAATAATATTCCTTTACGTGCTAAGGGGTATCTAGAGAGTGGGATAGGTTTAATAAATACCCTCACCCTAACGCGTACCCTAACCCTAACCGCTACCCTAACCCTAACGAGTACCCTAATCCTAACCCGTACCCTAAACCGAGCACTAACCCTAACACTAACCCTAACCCTAACCCTAACCCATACCCTACGCCCTACCAGAAACCCTCCCCGAACCCGTACCCTAAGCCGTACCCTAACCCTCACCCTAACCCTAACCGTAACCCTAAGCTACCCTTCACTGCTTCTGCCTCCAATAGATTTGCTAACCACTAGTGTTTTAAGGAACAGTTTAAAAAGAGAATCATATTGTGATTTCTTGATAATGGGTGTGTTCCTTATCTTCTCCTAGTGTCTAAACTCTTCTCCATGGCTGGACCCCCAAATAATATTCCTTTACGTGCTAAGGGGTATCTAGAGAGTGGGATAGGTTTAATAACTACCCTCACCCTAAAGCGTACCCTAACCCTAACCACTACCCTAACACTAACGCGTACCCTAATCCTACCCGTACCCTAAACCGAGCCCTAACCCTAACACTAACCCTAACCCTAACCCTAACCCATACCCTACGCCCTACCCGAACCCCTCCCCGAACCCGTACCCTAAGCCGTACCCTAACCCTAACCCTATCCCTAAGCTACCCTTGACTGCTTCTGCCTCCAATAGATTTCCTAAGCACAAGTGTTTTAAGGAACAGGTTAAAAAGAGAATCCTAATGTGATTTCTTGATAATGGGTGTGTTCCTTATCTTCTCCTCGTGTCTAAACTCTTCTCCATGGCTGGACCCCCAAATAATATTCCTTTACGTGCTAAGGGGTATCTAGAGAATGGGATAGGTTTAATAACTACCCTCACCCTAACGCGTACCCTAACCCTAAACCCTACCCTAACCCTAACGCGTACCCTAATCCTAACCCGTACCCTAAACCGAGCCCTAACCCTAACCCTAGCCCTAACCCTAACCCTAACCCATACCCTACGCCCTACCCGAACACCTCCCCGAACCCGTACCCTAAGCCGTACCCTAACCCTCACCCTAACCCTAACCCTAACCCTAAGCTACCCTTGACGGCTTCTGCCTCCAATAGATTTCCTAAGCACTAGTGATTTAAGGAACAGGTTAAAAAGAGAATCCTAATGTGATTTCTTGATAATGGGTGTGTTCCTTATCTTCTCCTCGTGTCTAAACTCTTCTCCATGGCTGGACCCCCAAATAATATTCCTTTACGTGCTAAGGGGTATCTAGAGAGTGGGATAGGTTTAATAACTACCCTCACCCTAACGCGTACCCTAACCCTAACCGCTACCCTAACCCTAACGAGTACCCTAATCCTAACCCGTACCCTAAACCGAGCCCTAACCCTAACACTAACTCTAACCCTAACCCTAACCCATACCCTACGCCCTACCCGAACCCCTCCCTGAACCCGTACCCTAAACCGTACCCTAACCCTCACCCTAACCCTAACCCTAACCCTAAGCTACCCTTGACGGCTTCTGCCTCCAATAGATTTCCTAAGCACTAGTGTTTTAAGGAACAGGTTAAAAAGAGAATCCTAATGTGATTTCTTGATAATGGGTGTGTTCCTTATCTTCTCCTCGTGTCTAAACTCTTCTCCATGGCTGGACCCCCAAATAATATTCCTTTACGTGCTAAGTGGTATCTAGAGAGTGGGATAGGTTTAATAACTACCCTAACCCTAACGCGTACCCTAACCCTAACCCCTACCCTAACCCTAACGCGTACACTAATCCTAACCCGTACCCTAAACCGAGCCCTAACCCTAACACTAGCCCTAACCCTAACCATAACACATGCCCTACACCCTACCCGAACCCCTCCCCGAACCCGTACCCTAAGCCGTACCCTAACCCTCACCCTAACCCTAACCCTAACCCTAAGCTACCCTTGACTGCTTCTGCCTCCAATAGATTTCCTAAGCACTAGTGTTTTAAGGAACAGGTTAAAAAAGAATCCTAATGTGATTTCGTGATAATGGGTGTGTTCCTTATCTTCTCCTAGTGACTAAACTCTTCTCCATGGCTGGACCCCCAAATAATATTCCTTTACGTGCTAAGGGGTATCTAGAGAGTTTGATAGGTTTAATAACTACCCTCACCCTAACGCGTACCCTAACCCTAACTGCTACCCTAACCCTAACGAGTACCCTAATCCTAACCCGTACCCTAAACCGAACCCTAAACCTAACACTAGCCCTAACCCTAACCCTAACCCATACCCTACGCCCTACCCGAACCCCTCCCCGAACCCGTACCCTAAGCCGTACCCTAACCCTCACCCTAACCCTAACCCTAACCCTAAGCTACCCTTGACTGCTTCTGCCTCCAATAGATTTCCTAAGCACTAGTGTTTTAAGGAACAGGTTAAAAAGAGAATCCTAATGTGATTTCGTGATAATGGGTGTGTTCCTTATCTTCTCCTAGTGTCTAAACTCTTCTCCATGGCTGGACCCCCAAATAATATTCCTTTACGTGGTAAGGGGTATCTAGAGAGTGGGATAGGTTTAATAACTACCCTCACCCTAACGCGTACCCTAACCCTAACCGCTAACCTAACCCTAACGAGTACCCTAATCCTAACCCGTACCCTAAACCGAGCCCTAACCCTAACACTAACCCTAACCCTAACCCTAACCCATACCCTACGCCCTACCCGAAACCCTCCCCGAACCCGTACCCTAAGCCGTACCCTAAACCTCACCCTAACCCTAACCCTAACCCTAAGCTACCCTTCACTGCTTCTGCCTCCAATAGATTTCCTAACCACTAGTGTTTTAAGGAACAGTTTAAAAAGAGAATCATATTGTGATTTCTTGATAATGGGTGTGTTCCTTATCTTCTCCTAGTGTTTAACCCTTCTCCATGGCTGGACCCCCAAATAATATTCCTTTACGTGCTAACGGGTATCTAGAGAGTGGGATAGGTTTAATAACTACCCTCACCCTAAAGCGTACCCTAACCCTAAACCCTACCCTAACACTAACGCGTACCCTAATCCTAACCCGTACCCTAAACTGAGCCCTAACCCTAACACTAACCCTAACCCTAACTCTAACCCATACCCTACGCCCTACCCGAACCCCTCCCCGAACCCGTACCCTAAGCCGTACCCTAACCCTCACCCTAACCCTAACCCTAACCCTAAGCTACCCTTGACGGCTTCTGCCTCCAATAGATTTCCTAAGCACTAGTGTTTTAAGGAACAGGTTTAAAGGAGAATCCTAATGTGATTTCTTGATAATGGGTGTGTTCCTTATCTTCTCCTCGTGTCTAAACTCTTCTCCATGGCTGGACCCCCAAATAATATTCCTTTTCGTGCTAAGGGGTATCTAGAGAGTGGGATAGGTTTAATAAATACCCTCACCCTAACGCGTACCCTAACCCTAACCGCTACCCTAACCCTAACGAGTACCCTAATCCTAACCCGTACCCTAAACCGAGCCCTAACCCTAACACTAACCCTAACCCTAACCCTAACCCATACCCTACGCCCTACCAGAAACCCTCCCCGAACCCGTACCCTAAGCCGTACCCTAACCCTCACCCTAACCCTAACCGTAACCCTAAGCTACCCTTCACTGCTTCTGCCTCCAATAGATTTCCTAACCACTAGTGTTTTAAGGAACAGTTTAAAAAGAGAATCATATTGTGATTTCTTGATAATGGGTGTGTTCCTTATCTTCTCCTAGTGTCTAAACTCTTCTCCATGGCTGGACCCCCAAATAATATTCCTTTACGTGCTAAGGGGTATCTAGAGAGTGGGATAGGTTTAATAAGTACCCTCACCCTAAAGCGTACCCTAACCCTAACCACTACCCTAACACTAACGCGTACCCTAATCCTAACCCGTACCCTAAACCGAGCCCTAACCCTAACACTAACCCTAACCCTAACCCTAACCCATACCCTACGCCCTACCCGAACCCCTCCCCGAACCCGTACCCTAAGCCGTACCCTAACCCTAACCCTATCCCTAAGCTACCCTTGACTGCTTCTGCCTCCAATAGATTTCCTAAGCACAAGTGTTTTAAGGAACAGGTTAAAAAGAGAATCCTAATGTGATTTCTTGATAATGGGTGTGTTCCTTATCTTCTCCTCGTGTCTAAACTCTTCTCCATGGCTGGACCCCCAAATAATATTCCTTTACGTGCTAAGTGGTATCTAGAGAGTGGGATAGGTTTAATAACTACCCTCACCCTAACGCGTACCCTAACCCTAACCCCTACCCTAACCCTAACGCGTACACTAATCCTAACCCGTACCCTAAACCGAGCCCTAACCCTAACACTAGCCCTAACCCTAACCCTAACACATACCCTACGCCCTACCCGAACCCCTCCCCGAACCCGTACCCTAAGCCGTACCCTAACCCTCACCCTAACCCTAACCCTAACCCTAAGCTACCCTTGACTGCTTCTGCCTCCAATAGATTTCCTAAGCACTAGTGTTTTAAGGAACAGGTTAAAAAAGAATCCTAATGTGATTTCGTGATAATGGGTGTGTTCCTTATCTTCTCCTAGTGACTAAACTCTTCTCCATGGCTGGACCCCCAAATAATATTCCTTTACGTGCTAAGGGGTATCTAGAGAGTGTGATAGGTTTAATAACTACCCTCACCCTAACGCGTACCCTAACCCTAACCGCTACCCTAACCCTAACGAGTACCCTAATCCTAACCCGTACCCTAAACCGAGCCCTAACCCTAACACTAGCCCTAACCCTAACCCTAACCCATACCCTACGCCCTACCCGAAACCGTCTCCGAACCCGTACCCTAAGCCGTACCCTAACCCTCACCCTAACCCTAACCCTAAACCTAAGCTACCCTTGACTGCTTCTGCCTCCAATAGATTTCCTAACCACTAGTGTTTTAAGGAACAGTTTAAAAAGAGAATCATATTGTGATTTCTTGATAATGGGTGTGTTCCTTATCTTCTCCTAGTGTCTAAACCCTTCTCCATGGCTGGACCCCCAAATAATATTCCTTTACGTGCTAAGGGGTATCTAGAGAGTGGGATAGGTTTAATAACTACCCTCACCCTAAAGCGTACCCTAACCCTAACCCCTACCCTAACCCTAACGCGTACCCTAATCCTAACGCGTACCCTAAACTGAGCCCTAACCCTAACACTAACCCTAACCCTAACCTTAACCCATACCCTACGCCCTACCCGAACCCCTCCCCGAACCCGTACCCTAAGCCGTACCCTAACCTTCACCCTAACCCTAACCCTAACCCTAAGCTACCCTTGACGGCTTCTGCCTCCAATAGATTTCCTAAGCACTAGTGATTTAAGGAACAGGTTTAAAAGAGAATCCTAATGTGATTTCTTGATAATGGGTGTGTTCCTTATCTTCTCCTCGTGTCTAAACTCTTCTCCATGGCTGGACCCCCAAATAATATTCCTTTACGTGCTAAGGGGTATCTAGAGAGTGGGATAGGTTTAATAACTACCCTCACCCTAACGCGTATCCTAACCCTAACCCCTACCCTAACCCTAACGCGTTCCCTAATCCTAACCCATACCCTAAACCGAGCCCTAACCCTAACACTATCCCTAACCCTAACCCTAACCCATACCCTACGCCCTACCCGAACCCCTCCCCGAACCCGTACCCTAAGCCGTACCCTAACCCTCACCCTAACCCTAACCCTAACCCTAAGCTACCCTTGACGGCTTCTGCCTCCAATAGATTTCCTAAGCACTAGTGTTTTAAGGAACAGGTTAAAAAGAGAATCCTAATGTGATTTCTTGATAATGGGTGTGTTCCTTATCTTCTCCTAGTGTCGAAACTCTTCTCCATGGCCGGACCCCCAAATAATATTCCTTTACGTGCTAAGGGGTATCTAGAGAGTGGGATAGGTTTAATAACTAACCTCACCCTATCGCATACCCTAACCCTAACCCCTACCCTAACCCTAACGCGTACCCTAATCCTAACCCGTACCCTAAACCGAGCCCTAACCCTAACACTAACCCTAACCCTAACACTAAACCATACCCTACGCCCTACCCGAACCCCTCCCCGAACCCGTACCCTAAGCCGTACCCTAACCCTAACCGTAACCCTAAGCTACCCTTGACTGCTTCTGCCTCCAATAGATTTCCTAAGCACTAGTGTTTTAAGGAACAGGTTAAAAAGAGAATCCTAATGTGATTTCTTGATAATGGGTGTGTTCCTTATCTTCTCCAAGTGTCTAAACTCTTCTCCATGGCTGGACCCCCAAATAATATTCCTTTACGTGCTACGGGGTATCTAGAGAGTGGGAAAGGTTTAATAACTAACCTCACCCTATCGCGTACCCTAACCCTAACCCCTACCCTAACACTAACGCGTACCCTAATCCTAACCCGTACCCTAAACCGAGCCCTAACCCTAACACCAGCCCTAACCCTAACCCTAACCCATACCCTACGCCCTACCCGAACCCCTCCCCGAACCCGTACCCTAAGCCATACCCTATCCCTCACCCTAACCCTAACCCTACCCTAAGCTACCCTTGACTGCTTCTGTCTCCAATAGATTTCCTAAGCAGTAGTGTTTTAAGGAACAGGTGAAAAGAGAATCCTAATGTGATTTCTTGATAATGGGTGTGTTCCTTATCTTCTCCTCGTGTCTAAACTCTTCTCCATGGCTGGACCCCCAAATAATATTCCTTTACGTGCTAAGGGGTATCTAGAGAGTGTGATAGGTTTAATAACTACCCTAACCCTAACGCGTACCCTAACCCTAACCCCTACCCTAACCCTAGCGCGTACCCTAATCCTAACCCATACCCTAAACCGAGCCCTAAACCTAACACTAGCCCTAACCCTATACCTAACCCATACCCTACGCCCTACCCGAACCCCTCCCCGAACCCGTACCCTAAGCCATACCCTCACCCTCACCCTAACCCTAACCCTAACCCTAAGCTACCCTTGACTGCTTCTGCCTCCAATAGATTTCCTAAGCACAAGTGTTTTAAGGAACAGGTTAAAAAGAGAATCCTAATGTGATTTCTTGATAATGGGTGTGTTCCTTATCTTATCCTAGTGTCTAAACTCTTCTCCATGGCTCGACCCCCAAATAATATTCCTTTACGTGCTAAGGGGTATCTAGAGAGTGTGATAGGTTTAATAACTACCCTCACCCTAACGCGCACCCTAACCCTAACCGCTACCCTAACCCTAACGAGTACCCTAATCCTAACCCGTACCCTAAACCGAGCCCTAACCCTAACACTAACCCTAACCCTAACCCTAACCCATACCCTACGCCCTACCCGAAACCCTCCCCGAACCCGTACCCTAAGCCGTACCCTAACCCTCACCCTAACCCTAACCCTAACCCTAAGCTACCCTTGACTGCTTCTGCCTCCAATAGATTTCCTAACCACTAGTGTTTTAAGGAACAGTTTAAAAAGAGAATCATATTGTGATTTCTTGATAATGGGTGTGTTCCTTATCTTCTCCTAGTGTCTAAACTCTTCTCCATGGCTGGACCCCCAAATAATATTCCTTTTCGTGCTAAGGGGTATCTAGAGAGTGGGATAGGTTTAATAACTACCCTCACCCTAAAGCGTACCCTAACCCTAACCCCTACCCTAACACTAACGCGTACCCTAATCCTAACCCGTACACTAAACTGAGCCCTAACCCTAACACTAACCCTAACCCTAACTCTAACCCATACCCTACGCCCTACCCGAATCGCTCGCCGAACCCGTACCCTAAGCCGTACCCTAACCCTCACCCTAACCCTAACCCTAACCCTAGGCTACCCTTGACGGCTTCTGCCTCCAATAGATTTCCTAAGCACTAGTGATTTAAGGAACAGGTTTAAAGGAGAATCCTAATGTGATTTCTTGATAATGGGTGTGTTCCTTATCTTCTCCTCGTATCTAAACTCTTCTCCATGGCTGGACCCCCAAATAATATTCCTTTACGTGCTAAGGGGTATCTAGAGAGTGGGATAGGTTTAATAACTACCCTCACCCTAACGCGTACCCTAACCCTAACCCCTACACTAACCCTAATGCATACCCTAATCCTAACCCGTACCCTAAACCGAGCCCTAACCCTAACACTAGCCCTAACCCTAACCCTAACCCATACCCTATGCCCTACCCGAACCCCTCCCCGAACCCGTACCCTAAGCCGTACCCTAACCCTCACCCTAACCCTAAGCTACCCTTGACGGCTTCTGCCTCCAATAGATTTCCTAAGCACTAGTGATTTAAGGAACAGGTTTAAAGGAGAATCCTAATGTGATTTCTTGATAATGGGTGTGTTCCTTATCTTCTCCTTGTGTCTAAACTCTTCTCCATGGCTGGACCTCCAAATAATATTCCTTTACGTGCTAAGGGGTATCTAGAGAGTGTGACAGGTTTAATAACTACCCTCACCCTAACGCGTACCCTAACCCTAACCGCTACCCTAACCCTAACGAGTACCCTAATCCTAACCCGTACCCTAAACCGAGTCCTAACCCTAACACTAACCCTAACCCTAACCCTAACCCATACCCTACGCCCTACCCGAAACCCTCCCCGAACCCGTACCCTAAGCCGTACCCTAACCCTCACCCTAACCCTAACCCTAACCCTAAGCTACCCTTGACGGCTTCTGCCTCCAATAGATTTCCTAAGCACTAGTGTTTTAAGGAACAGGTTAAAAAGAGAATCCTAATGTGATTTCTTGATAATGGGTGTGTTCCTTATCTTCTCCTAGTGTCTAAACTCTTCTCCATGGCTGGACCCCCAAATAATATTCCTTTACGTGCTAAGGGGTATCTAGAGAGTGGGATAGGTTTAATAACTAACCTCACCCTATCGCATACCCTAACCCTAACCCCTACCCTAACCCTAACGCGTACCCTAATCCTAACCCGTACACTAAACCGAGCCCTAACCCTAACACTAACCCTAACCCTAACCCTAACCCATAGCTTACGCCCTACCCGAACCCCTCCCCGAACCCGTACCCTAAGCCGTACCCTAACCCTAACCCTATCCCTAAGCTACCCTTGACTGCTTCTGCCTCCAATAGATTTCCTAAGCACAAGTGTTTTAAGGAACAGGTTAAAAAGAGAATCCTAATGTGATTTCTTGATAATGGGTGTGTTCCTTATCTTCTCCTCGTGTCTAAACTCTTCTCCATGGCTGGACCCCCAAATAATATTCCTTTACGTGCTAAGGGGTATCTAGAGAATGGGATAGGTTTAATAACTAGCCTCACCCTAACGCGTACCCTAACCCTAACGCCTACCCTAACCCTAACGCGTACCCTAATCCTAACCCATACCCTAAACCGAGCCCTAACCCTAACCCTAGCCCTAACCCTAACCCTAACCCATACCCTACGCCCTACCCGAACACCTCCACGAACCCGTACCCTAAGCCGAACCCTAACCCTCACCCTAACCCTAACCCTAACCCTAAGCTACCCTTGACGGTTTCTGCCTCCAATAGATTTCCTAAGCACTAGTGTTTTAAGGAACTTGTTAAAAAGAGAATCCTAATGTGATTTCTTGATAATGGGTGTGTTCCTTGTGTTCTCCTCGTGTCTAAACTCTTTTCCATGGCTGGACCCCCAAATAATATTCCTTTATGTGCTAAGGGGTATCTAGAGAGTGTGATAGGTTTAATAACTACCCTCACCCTGACGCGTACCCTAACCCTAACCCCTACCCTAACCCTAGCGCGTACCCTAATCCTAACCCGTACCCTAAACCGAGCCCTAACCCTAACACTAACTCTAACCCTAACCCTAACCCATACCCTACGCCCTACCCGAACCCCTCCCTGAACCCGTACCCTAAACCGTACCCTAACCCTCACCCTAACCCTAACCCTAACCCTAAGCTACCCTTGACGGCTTCTGCCTCCAATAGATTTCCTAAGCACTAGTGTTTTAAGGAACAGGTTAAAAAGAGAATCCTAATGTGATTTCTTGATAATGGGTGTGTTCCTTATCTTCTCCACGTGTCTAAACTCTTCTCCATGGCTGGACCCCCAAATAATATTCCTTTACGTGCTAAGGGGTATCTAGAGAGTGGGATAGGTTTAATAACTACCCTCACCCTAACGCGTACCCTAACCCTAACCCCTACCCGAACCCTAACGCGTACCCTAATCCTAACCCGTACCCTAAAGCGAGCCCTAACCCTAACACTAGCCCTAACCCTAACCCTAACCCATACCCTACGCCCTACCCGAACCCCTCCCCGAACCCGTACCCTAAGCCGTACCCTAACCCTCACCCTAACCCTAACCCTAACCCTATGCTACCCTTGACTGCTTCTGCCTCCAATAGATTTCCTAAGCACTAGTGTTTTAAGGAACAGGTTAAAAAGAGAATCCTAATGTGATTTCGTGATAATGGGTGTGTTCCTTATCTTCTCCTAGTGTCTAAACTCTTCTCCATGGCTGGACCCCCAAATAATATTCCTTTACGTGCTAAGGGGTATCTAGAGAGTGTGATAGGTTTAATAACTACCCCCACCCTAACGCATACCCTAACCCTAACCCCTACCCTAACCCTAACGCGTACCCTAATCCTAACCTGTACCCTAAACCGAGCCCTAACCCTAACACTAACCCTAACCCTAACCCTAACCCATACCCTACGCCCTACCCGAACCCCTCCCCGAACCCGTACCCTAAGCCATACCCTAACCCTCACCCTAACCCTAACCCTAAGCTACCCTTGACTGCTTCTGCCTCCAATAGATTTCCTAAGCACTAGTGTTTTAAGGAAAATGTTAAAAAGAGAATCCTAATGTGATTTCGTGATAATGGGTGTGTTCCTTATCTTCTCCTAGTGTCTAAACTCTTCTCCATGGCTGGACCCCCAATAATATTCCTGTACGTGCTAAGGGGTATCTAGAGAGTGGGATAGGTTTAATAACTACCCTCACCCTAACGCGTACACTAACCCTAACCCCTACCCTAACCCTAACGCGTACCCTAATCCTAACCTGTACCCTAAACCGAGCCCTAACCCTAACACTAGCCCTAACCCTAACCCTAACCCATACCCTACGCCCTACCCGAACCCCTCCCCGAACCCGTACCCTAAGCCGTACCCTAACCCTCACCCTAACCCTAACCCTAACCCTAAGCTACCCTTGACGGCTTCTGCCTCCAATAGATTTCCTAAGCACTAGTGTTTTAAGGAACATGTTAAAAAGAGAATCCTAATGTGATTTCTTGATAATGGGTGTGTTCCTTATCTTCTCCTCGTGTCTAAACTCTTCTCCATGGCTGGACCCCCAAATAATATTCCTTTACGTGCTAAGGGGTATCTAGAGAGTGGGATAGGTTTAATAACTACCCTCACCCTAACGCGTACCCTAACCCTAACCCCTACCCTAACCCTAACGCGTACACTAATCCTAACCCGTACCCTAAACCGAGCCCTAACCCTAACACTAGCCCTAACCCTAACCCTAACCCATACCCTACGCCCTACCCGAACCCCTCCCCGAACCCGTACCCTAAGCCGTACCCTAACCCTCACCCTAACCCTAACCCTAACCCTAAGCTACCCTTGACTGCTTCTGCCTCCAATAGATTTCCTAAGCACTAGTGTTTTAAGGAACAGGTTAAAAAGAGAATCCTAATGTGATTTCGTGATAATGGGTGTGTTCCTTATCTTCTCCTAGTGTCTAAACTCTTCTCCATGGCTGGACCCCCAAATAATATTCCTTTACGTGCTAAGGGGTATCTAGAGAGTGTGATAGGTTTAATAACTACCCTCACCCTAACGCGTACCCTAACCCTAACCCCTACCCTAACCCTAATGTTTACCCTAATCCTAACCCGTACCCTAAACCGAGCCCTAACCCTAACACTAACCCTAACCCTAACCCATACCCTAGGCCCTACCCGAAACCGTCTCCGAACCCGTACCCTAAGCCGTACCCTAACCCTCACCCTAAACCTAAGCCTAACCCTAAGCTACCCTTGACTGCTTCTGCCTCCAATAGATTTCCTAACCACTAGTGTTTTAAGGAACAGTTTAAAAAGAGAATCATATTGTTATTTCTTTATAATGGGTGTGTTCCTTATCTTCTCCTAGTGTCTAAACCCTTCTCCATAGCTGGACCCCCAAATAATATTCCTTTACGTGCTAAGGGGTATCTAGAGAGTGGGATAGGTTTAATAACTAACCTCACCCTAAAGCGTACCCTAACCGTAACCCCTACCCTAACCGTAACGCCTACCCTAATCCTAACCCGTACCCTAAACTGAGCCCTAACCCTAACACTAACCCTAACCCTAACCTTAACCCATACCCTACGCCCTACCCGAACACCTCCCCGAACCCGTACCCTAAGCCGTACCCTAACCCTCACCCTAACCCTAACCCTAACCCTAAGCTACTCTTGACGGCTTCTGCCTCCAATAGATTTCCTAAGCACTAGTGATTTAAGGAACAGGTTTAAAAGAGAATCCTAATGTGATTTCTTGATAATGGGTGTGTTCCTTATCTTCTCCTCGTGTCTAAACTCTTCTCCATGGCTGGACCCCCAAATAATATTCCTTTACGTGCTAAGGGGTATCTAGATAGTGGGATAGGTTTAATAACTACCCTCACCCTAACGCGTATCCTAACCCTAACCCCTACCCTAACCCTAACGCATACCCTAATCCTAACCCGTACCCTAAACCGAGCCCTAACCCTAACACTAGCCCTAACCCTAAACCTAACCCATACCCTACGCCCTACCCGAACCCCTCCCCGAACCCGTACCCTAAGCCGTACCCTAACCCTCACCCTAACCCTAACCCTAACCCTAAGCTACCCTTGACGGCTTCTGCCTCCAATATATTTCCTAAGCACTAGTGTTTTAAGGAACAGGTTAAAAAGAGAATCCTAATGTGATTTCTTGATAATGGGTGTGTTCCTTATCTTCTCCTAGTGTCGAAACTCTTCTCCATGGCCGGACCCCCAAATAATATTCCTTTACGTGCTAAGGGGTATCTAGAGAGTGGGATAGGTTTAATAACTAACCTCACCCAATCGCATACCCTAACCCTAACCCCTACCCTAACCCTAACGCGTACCCTAATCCTAACCCGTACCCTAAACCGAGCCCTAACCCTAACACTAACCCTAACCCTAACACTAAACCATACCCTACGCCCTACCCGAACCCCTCCCCGAACCCGTACCCTAAGCCGTACCCTAACCCTAACCGTAACCCTAAGCTACCCTTGACTGCTTCTGCCTCCAATAGATTTCCTAAGCACTAGTGTTTTAAGGAACAGGTTAAAAAGAGAATCCTAATGTGATTTCTTGATAATGGGTGTGTTCCTTATCTTCTCCTAGTGTCGAAACTCTTCTCCATGGATGGACCCCCAAATAATATTCCTTTACGTGCTAAGGGGTATCTAGAGAGTGGGATAGGTTTAATAACTAACCTCACCCTATCGCATACCCTAACCCTAACCCCTACCCTAACCCTAACGCGTACCCTAATCCTAACCCGTACCCTAAACCGAGCCCTAACCCTAACACTAACCCTAACCCTAACACTAACCCATACCCTACGCCCTACGCGAACCCCTCCCCGAACCCGTACCCTAAGCCGTACCCTAACCCTAACCCTAACCCTAAGCTACCCTTGACTGCTTCTGCCTCCAATAGATTTCCTAAGCACAAGTGTTTTAAGGAACAGGTTAAAAAGAGAATCCTAATGTGATTTCTTGATAATGGGTGTGTTCCTTATCTTCTCCTCGTGTCTAAACTCTTCTCCATGGCTGGACCCCCAAATAATATTCCTTTACGTGCTAAGGGGTATCTAGAGAGTGGGATAGGTTTAATAACTACCCTCACCCTAACGCGTACCCTAACCCTAACCCCTACCCTAACCCTAACGCGTACCCTAATCCTAACCCGTACCCTAAACCGAGCCCTAACCCTAACACTAACTCTAACCCTAACCCTAACTCATACCCTACGCCCTACCCGAAACCCTCCCTGTACCCGTACCCTAAACCGTACCCTAACCCTCACCCTAACCCTAACCCTAACCCTAAGCTACCCTTGCCGGCTTCTGCCTCCAATAGATTTCCTAAGCACTAGTGTTTTAAGGAACAGGTTAAAAAGAGAATCCTAATGTGATTTCTTGATAATGGGTGTGTTCCTTATCTTCTCCTCGTGTCTAAACTCTTCTCCATGGCTGGACCCCCAAATAATATTCCTTTACGTGCTAAGGGGTATATAGAGAGTGGGATAGGTTTAATAACTACCCTCACCCTAACGCGTACCCTAACCCTAACCCCTACCCTAACCCTAACGCGTACCCTAATCCTAACCCGTACCCTAAACCGAGCCCTAACCCTAACACTAGCCCTAACCCTAACCCTAACCCATACCCTACGCCCTACCCGAACCCCTCCCCGAACCCGTACCCTAAGCCGTACCCTAACCCTCACCCTAACCCTAACCCTAACCCTAAGCTACCCTTGACTGCTTCTGCCTCCAATAGATTTCCTAAGCACTAGTGTTTTAAGGAACAGGTTAAAAAGAGAATCCTAATGTGATTTCGTGATAATGGGTGTGTTCCTTATCTTCTCCTAGTGTCTAAACTCTTCTCCATGGCTCGACCCCCAAAAAATATTCCTTTACGTGCTAAGGGGTATCTAGAGAGTGTGATAGGTTTAATAACTACCCTCACCCTAACGCGTACCCTAACCCTAACCGCTACCCTAACCCTAACGAGTACCCTAATCCTAACCCGTACACTAAACCGAGCCCTAACCCTAACACTAACCCTAACCCTAACCCTAACCCATACCCTACGCCCTACCTGAAACCCTCCCCGAACCCGTACCCTAAGCCGTACCCTAACCCTCACCCTAACCCTAACCCTAAACCTAAGCTACCCTTGACTGCTTCTGCCTCCAATAGATTTCCTAACCACTAGTGTTTTAAGGAACAGTTTAAAAAGAGAATCATATTGTGATTTCTTGATAATGGGTGTGTTCCTTATCTTATCCTAGTGTCTAAACTTTTCTCCATGGCTGGACCCCCAAAAAATATTCCTTTATGTGCTAAGGGGTATCTAGAGAGTGTGATAGGTATAATAACTACCCTCACCCTAACGCGTTCCCTAACCCTAACCCCTACCCTAACCCTAGCGCGTACCCTAATCCTAACCCGTACCCTAAACCGAGCCCTAACCCTAACACTAGCCCTAACCCTAACTCTAACCCATACCCTACGCCCTACCCGAACCCCTCCCCGAACCCGTACACTAAGCCGTACCCTAACCCTCACCCTAACCCTAACCCTAACCCTAAGCTACCCTTGACGGCTTCTGCCTCCAATAGATTTCCTAAGCACTAGTGATTTAAGGAACAGGTTTAAAGTAGAATCCTAATGTGATTTCTTGATAATGGGTGTGTTCCTTATCTTCTCCTCGTGTCTAAACTCTTCTCCATGGCTGGACCCCCAAATAATATTCCTTTACGTGCTAAGGGGTATCTAGAGAGTGGGATAGGTTTAATAACTACCCTCACCCTAACGCGTACCCTAACCCTAACCCCTACCCTAACCCTAACGCATACCCTAATCCTAACCCGTACCCTAAACCGAGCCCTAACCCTAACACTAGCCCTAACCCTAACCCTAACCCATACCCTACGCCCTACCCGAAACTCTCCCCGAACCCGTACCCTAAGCCGTACCCTAAACCTCACCCTAACCCTAACCCTAACCCTAAGCTACCCTTGACTGCTTCTGCCTCCAATAGATTTCCTAACCACTAGTGTTTTAAGGAACAGTTTAAAAAGAGAATCATATTGTGATTTCTTGATAATGGGTGTGTTCCTTATCTTCTCCTAGTGTCTAAACCCTTCTCCATGGCTGGACCCCCAAATAATATTCCTTTACGTGCTAAGGGGTATCTAGAGAGTGGGATAGGTTTAATAACTACCCTCACTCTAAAGCGTACCCTAACCCTAACCCCTACCCTAACACTAACGCGTACCCTTATCCTAACCCGTACCCTAAACTGAGCCCTAACCCTAACACTAACCCTAACCCTAACTCTAACCCATACCCTACGCCCTACCCGAACCCCTCCCCGAACCCGTACCCTAAGCCGTACCCTAACCCTCACCCTAACCCTAACCCTAACCCTAAGCTACCCTTGACTGCTTCTGCCTCCAATAGATATCCTAAGCACTAGTGATTTCAGGAACAGGTTTAAAGGAGAATCCTAATGTGATTTCTTGATAATGGGTGTGTTCCTTATCTTCTCCTCGTGTCTAAACTCTTCTCCATGGCTGGACCCCCAAATAATATTCCTTTACGTGCTAAGGGGTATCTAGAGAGTGGGATAGGTTTAATAACTACCCTCACCCTAACGCGTACCCTAACCCTAACCGCTACCCTAACCCTAACGAGTACCCTAATCCTAACCCGTACCCTAAACCGAGCCCTAACCCTAACACTAACCCTAACCCTAACCCTAACCCATACCCTACGCCCTACCCGAAACCCTCCCCGAACCCGTACCCTAAGCCGTACCCTAACCCTAACCGTAACCCTAAGCTACCCTTCACTGCTTCTGCCTCCAATAGATTTCCTAACCACTAATGTTTTAAGGAACAGTTTAAAAAGAGAATCATATTGTGATTTCTTGATAATGTGTGTGTTCCTTATCTTCTCCTAGTGTCTAAACTCTTCTCCATGGCTGGACCCCCAAATAATATTCCTTTACGTGCTAAGGGGTATCTAGAGAGTGGGATAGGTTTAATAACTACCCTCACCCTAAAGCGTACCCTAACCCTAACCACTACTCTAACACTAACGCGTACCCTAATCCTAACCCGTACCCTAAACCGAGCCCTAACCCTAACACTAACTCTAACCCTAACCCTAACCCATACCCTACACCCTACCCGAACCACTCCCTGAACCCGTACCCTAAACCGTACCCTAACCCTCACCCTAACCCTAACCCTAACCCTAAGCTACCCTTGACGGCTTCTGCCTCCAATAGATTTCCTAAGCACTAGTGTTTTAAGGAACAGGTTAAAAAGAGAATCCTAATGTGATTTCTTGATAATGGGTGTGTTCCTTATCTTCTCCTCGTGTCTAAACTCTTCTCCATGGCTGGACCCCCAATTAATATTCCTTTACGTGCTAAGGGGTATCTAGAGAGTGGGATAGGTTTAATAACTACCCTCACCCTAACGCATACCCTAACCCTAACCGCTACCCTAACCCTAACGAGTACCCTAATCCTAACCCGTACCCTAAACCGAGACCTAACCCTAACACTAGCCCTAACCCTAACCCTAACCCATACCCTATGCCCTACCCGAAACGGTCTCCGAACCCGTACCCTAAGCCGTACCCTAACCCTCACCCTAACCCTAACCCTAACCCTAAGCTACCCTTGACTGCTTCTGCCTCCAATAGATTTCCTAACCACTAGTGTTTTAAGGAACAGTTTAAAAAGAGAATCATATTGTGATTTCTTGATAATGGGTGTGTTCCTTATCTTCTCCTAGTGTCTAAACCCTTCTCCATGGCTGGACCCTCAAATAATATTCCTTTACGTGCTAAGGGGTATCTAGAGAGTGGGATAGGTTTAATAACTACCCTCACCCTAACGCGTATCCTAACCCTAACCCCTACCCTAACCCTAACGCATACCCTAATCCTAACCCGTACCCTAAACCGAGCCCTAACCCTAACACTATCCCTAACCCTAACCCTAACCCATACCCTACGCCCTACCCGAACCCCTCCCCGAACCCGTACCCTAAGCCGTACCCTAACCCTCACCCTAACCCTAACCCTAACCCTAAGCTACCCTTGACGGCTTCTGCCTCCAATAGATTTCCTAAGCACTAGTGTTTTAAGGAACAGGTTAAAAAGAGAATCCTAATGTGATTTCTTGATAATGGGTGTGTTCCTTATCTTCTCCTAGTGTCGAAACTCTTCTCCATGGCTGGACCCCCAAATAATATTCCTTTACGTGCTAAGGGGTATCTAGAGAGTGGGATAGGTTTAATAACTAACCTCACCCTATCGCATACCCTAACCCTAACCCCTACCCTAACCCTAACGCGTACCCTAATCCTAACCCGTACCCTAAACCGAGCCCTAACCTTAACACTAACCCTAACCCTAACACTAAACCATTCCCTACGCCCTACCCGAACCCCTCCCCGAACCCGTACCCTAAGCCGTACCCCAACCCTAACCCTAACCCTAAGCTACCCTTGACTGCTTCTGCCTCCAATAGATTTCCTAAGCACAAGTGTTTTAAGGAACAGGTTAAAAAGAGAATCCTAATGTGATTTCTTGATAATGGGTGTGTTCCTTATCTTCTCCTCGTGTCTAAACTCTTCTCCATGGCTGGACCCCCAAATAATATTCCTTTACGTGCTAAAGGGTATCTAGAGAGTGGGATAGGTTTAATAACTACCCTCACCCTGACGCGTACCCTAACCCTAACCCCTACCCTAACCCTAACGCGTACCCTAATCCTAACCCGTACCCTAAACCGAGCCCTAAACCTAACGCTAGCCCTAACCCTAACCCTAACCCATACCCTAGGCCCTACCCGAACCCCTCCCCGAACCCGTACCCTAAGCCGTACCCTAACCCTCACCCTAACCCTAACCCTAACCCTAAGCTACCCTTGACTGCTTCTGCCTCCAATAGATTTCCTAAGCACTAGTGTTTTAAGGAACAGGTTAAAAAGAGAATCCTAATGTGATTTCTTGATAATGGGTGTGTTCCTTATCTTCTCCAAGTGTCTAAACTCTTCTCCATGGCTGGACCCCCCAAATAATATTCCTTTACGTGCTAAGGGGTATCTAGAGAGTGGGGTAGGTTTAATAACTACCCTCACCCTAACGCGTACCCTAACTCTAACCCCTACCCTAACCCTAACGCGTACCCTAATCCTAACCCGTACCCTAAACCGAGCCCTAACCCTAACACTAGCCCTAACCCTAACCCTAACCCATACCCTACGCCCTACCCGAACCCCTCCCCGAACCCGTACCCTAAGCCTTCCCTAACCCTCACCCTAACCCTAACCCTAACCCTAAGCTACCCTTGACTGCTTCTGCCTCCAATAGATTTCCTAAGCACTAGTGTTTTAAGGAACAGGTTAAAAAGAGAATCCTAATGTGATTTCGTGATAATGGGTGTGTTCCTTATCTTCTCCTAGTGTCTAAACTTTTCTCCATGGCTGGACCCCCAAATAATATTCCTTTACGTGGTAAGGGGTATCTAGAGAGTGGGATAGGTTTAATAACTACCCTCACCCTAACGCGTACCCTAACCCTAACCGCTACCCTAACCCTAACGAGTACCCTAATCCTAACCGGTACCCTAAACCGAGCCCTAACCCTAACACTAACCCTAACCCTAACCCTAACCCATACCCTACGCCCTACCCGAAACCCTCCCCGAACCCGTACCCTAAGCCGTACCCTAAACCTCACCCTAACCCTAACCCTAACCCTAAGCTACCCTTGACTGCTTCTGCCTCCAATAGATTTCCTAACCACTAGTGTTTTAAGGAACAGTTTAAAAAGAGAATCATATTGTGATTTCTTGATAATGGGTGTGTTCCTTATCTTCTCCTAGTGTCTAAACCCTTCTCCATGGCTGGACCCCCAAATAATATTCCTTTACGTGCTAAGGGGTATCTAGAGAGTGGGATAGGTTTAATAACTACCCTCACCCTAAAGCGTACCCTAACCCTAACCCCTACCCTAACCCTAACGCGTACCCTAATCCTAACCCGTACCCTAAACTGAGCCCTAACCCTAACACTAACCCTAACCCTAACCTTAACCCATACCCTACGCCCTACCCGAACCCCTCCCCGAACCCGTACCCTAAGCCGTACCCTAACCTTCACCCTAACCCTAACCCTAACCCTAAGCTACCCTTGACGGCTTCTGCCTCCAATAGATTTCCTAAGCACTAGTGATTTAAGGAACAGGTTTAAAAGAGAATCCTAATGTGATTTCTTGATAATGGGGGTGTTCCTTATCTTCTCCTCGTGTCTAAACTCTTCTCCATGGCTGGAGCCCCAAATAATATTCCTTTACGTGCTAAGGGGTATCTAGAGAGTGGGATAGGTTTAATAACTACCCTCACCCTAACGCGTATCCTAACCCTAACCCCTACCCTAACCCTAACGCATACCCTAATCCTAACCCGTACCCTAAACCGAGCCCTAACCCTAACACTATCCCTAACCCTACCCTAACCCATACCCTACGCCCTACCCGAACCCCTCCCCGAACCCGTACCCTAAGCCGTACCCTAACCCTCACCCTAACCCTAACCCTAACCCTAAGCTACCCTTGACGGCTTCTGCCTCCAATAGATTTCCTAAGCACTAGTGTTTTAAGGAACAGGTTAAAAAGAGAATCCTAATGTGATTTCTTGATATTGGGTGTGTTCCTTATCTTCTCCTAGTGTCGAAACTCTTCTCCATGGCTGGACCCCCAAATAATATTCCTTTACGTGCTAAGGGGTATCTAGAGAGTGGGATAGGTTTAATAACTAACCTCACCCTATCGCATACCCTAACCCTAACCCCTACCCTAACCCTAACGCGTACCCTAATCCTAACCCGTACCCTAAACCGAGCCCTAACCTTAACACTAACCCTAACCCTAACACTAAACCATTCCCTACGCCCTACCCGAACCCCTCCCCGAACCCGTACCCTAAGCCGTACCCTAACCCTAACCCTAACCCTAAGCTACCCTTGACTGCTTCTGCCTCCAATAGATTTCCTAAGCACAAGTGTTTTAAGGAACAGGTTAAAAAGAGAATCCTAATGTGATTTCTTGATAATGGGTGTGTTCCTTATCTTCTCCTCGTGTCTAAACTCTTCTCCATGGCTGGACCCCCAAATAATATTCCTTTACGTGCTAAAGGGTATCTAGAGTGTGGGATAGGTTTAATAACTACCCTCACCCTGACGCGTACCCTAACCCTAACCCCTACCCTAACCCTAACGCGTACCCTAATCCTAACCCGTACCCTAAACCGAGCCCTAAACCTAACGCTAGCCCTAACCCTAACCCTAACCCATACCCTACGCCCTACCCGAACCCCTCCCCGAACCCGTACCCTAAGCCGTACCCTAACCCTCACCCTAACCCTAACCCTAACCCTAAGCTACCCTTGACTGCTTCTGCCTCCAATAGATTTCCTAAGCACTAGTGTTTTAAGGAACAGGTTAAAAAGAGAATCCTAATGTGATTTCTTGATAATGGGTGTGTTCCTTATCTTCTCCAAGTGTCTAAACTCTTCTCCATGGCTGGACCCCCAAATAATATTCCTTTACGTGCTAAGGGGTATCTAGAGAGTGGGATAGGTTTAATAACTAACCTCACCCTATCGCGTACCCTAACCCTAACCCCTACCCTAACACTAACGCGTACCCTAATCCTAACCCGTACCCTAAACCGAGCCCTAACCCTAACACCAGCCCTAACCCTAACCCTAACCCATACCCTACGCCCTACCCGAACCCCTCCCCGAACCCGTACCCTAAGCCATACCCTATCCCTCACCCTAACCCTAACCCTACCCTAAGCTACCCTTGACTGCTTCTGTCTCCAATAGATTTCCTAAGCAGTAGTGTTTTAAGGAACAGGTGAAAAAGAGAATCCTAATGTGATTTCTTGATAATGGGTGTGTTCCTTATCTTCTCCTCGTGTCTAAACTCTTCTCCATGGCTGGACCCCCAAATAATATTCCTTTACGTGCTAAGGGGTATCTAGAGAGTGTGATAGGTTTAATAACTACCCCCACCCTAACGCGTATCCTAACCCTAACCCCTACCCTAACCCTAACGCATACCCTAATCCTAACCCGTACCCTAAACCGAGCCCTAACCCTAACACTAGCCCTAACCCTAACCCTAACCCATACCCTACGCCCTACACGAACCCCTCCCCGAACCCGTACCCTAAGCCGTACCCTAACCCTCACCCTAACCCTAACCCTAACCCTAAGCTACCCTTGACTGCTTCTGCCTCCAATAGATTTCCTAAGAACTAGTGTTTTAAGGAACAGTTTAAAAAGAGAATCATATTGTGATTTCTTGATAATGGGTGTGTTCCTTATCTTCCCCTAGTGTCTAAACTCTTCTCCATGGCTGGACCCCCAAATAATATTCCTTTACGTGCTAAGGGGTATCTAGAGAGTGGGATAGGTTTAATAACTACCCTCACCCTAAAGCGTACCCTAACCCTAACCACTAACCTAACCCTAACACGTACCCTAATCCTAACCCGTACCCTAAACCGAGCCCTAACCCTAACACTAACCCTAACCCTAACCCTAACCCATACCCTACGCCCTACCCGAACCCCTCCCCGAACCCGTACCCTAAGCCGTACCCTAACCCTCACCCTAACCCTAACCCTAAGCTACCCTTGACTGCTTCTGCCTCCAATAGATTTCCTAAGCACTAGTGTTTTAAGGAAAAGGTTAAAAAGAGAATCCTAATGTGATTTCTTGATAATGGGTGTGTTCCTTATCTTCTCCTCGTGTCTAAACTCTTCTCCATGGCTGGACCCCCAAATAATATTCCTTTACGTGCTAAGGGGTATCTAGAGAGTGGGATAGGTTTAATAACTACCCTCACCCTAACGCGTACCCTAACCCTAACCCCTACCCTAACCCTAACGCGTACCCTAATCCTAACCCGTACCCTAAACCGAGCCCTAACCCTAAGCCTAGCCCTAACCCTAACCCTAACCCATACCCTACGCCCTACCCGAACCCCTCCCCAAACCCGTACCCTAAGCCGTACCCTAACCCTCACCCTAACCCTAACCCTAACCCTAAGCTACCCTTGACTGCTTCTGCCTCCAATAGATTTCCTAAGCACTAGTGTTTTAAGGAACAGGTTAAAAAGAGAATCCTAATGTGATTTCTTGATAATGGGTGTGTTCCTTATCTTCTCCTAGTGTCTAAACTCTTCTCCATGGCTGGACCCCCATTAATATTCCTTTACGTGCTAAGGGGTATCCAGAGAGTGGGATAGGTTTAATAACTACCCTCACCCTAACGCGTACCCTAACCCTAACCGCTACCCTAACCCTAACGAGTACCCTAATCCTAACCCGTACCCTAAACCGAGCCCTAACCCTAACACTAGCCCTAACCCTAACCCTAACCCATACCCTACGCCCTACACGAAACGGTCTCCGAACCCGTACCCTAAGCCGTACCCTAACCCTCACCCTAACCCTAACCCTAACCCTAAGCTACCCTTGACTGCTTCTGCCTCCAATAGATTTCCTAACCACTAGTGTTTTAAGGAACAGTTTAAAAAGAGAATCATATTGTGATTTCTTGATAATGGGTGTGTTCCTTATCTTCTCCTAGTGTCTAAACCCTTCTCCATGGCTGGACCCCCAAATAATATTCCTTTACGTGCTAAGGGGTATCTAGAGAGTGGGATAGGTTTAATAACTACCCTCACCCTAAAGCGTACCCTAACCCTAACCCCTACCCTAACCCTAACGCGTACCCTAATCCTAACCCGTACCCTAAACTGAGCCCTAACCCTAACACTAGCCCTAACCCTAACCCTAACCCATACCCTACGCCCTACCCGAACCCCTCCCCAAACCCGTACCCTAAGCCGTACCCTAACCTTCACCCTAACCCTAACCCTAACCCTAAGCTACCCTTGACGGCTTCTGCCTCCAATAGATTTCCTAAGCACTAGTGATTTAAGAAACAGGTTTAAAAGAGAATCCTAATGTGATTTCTTGATAATGGGTGTGTTCCTTATCTTCTCCTCGTGTCTAAACTCTTCTCCATGGCTGGAGCCCCAAATAATATTCCTTTACGTGCTAAGGGGTATCTAGAGAGTGGGATAGGTTTAATAACTACCCTCACCCTAACGCGTATCCTAAACCTAACCCCTACCCTAACCCTAACGCATACCCTAATCCTAACCCGTACCCTAAACCGAGCCCTAACCCTAACACTATCCCTAACCCTAACCCTAACCCATACCCTACGCCCTACCCGAACCCCTCCCCGAACCCGTACCCTAAGCCGTACCCTAACCCTAACCCTAAGCTACCCTTGACTGCTTCTGCCTCCAATAGATTTCCTAAGCACAAGTGTTTTAAGGAACAGGTTAAAAAGAGAATCCTAATGTGATTTCTTGATAATGGGTGTGTTCCTTATCTTCTCCTCGTGTCTAAACTCTTCTCCATGGCTGGACCCCCAAATAATATTCCTTTACGTGCTAAAGGGTATCTAGAGAGTGTGATAGGTTTAATAACTAACCCCACCCTAATGCGTACCTAAACCTAACTCCTACCCTAACCCTAACGCGTACCCTAATCCTAACCCATACCCTAAACTGAGCCCTAACCCTAACACTAGCCCTAACCCTATACCTAACCCATACCCTACGCCCTACCCGAACCCCTCCCCGAACCCGTACCCTAAGCCGTACCCTAACCCTCACCCTAACCCTAACCCTAACCCTAAGCTACCCTTGACTGCTTCTGCCTCCAATAGATTTCCTAAGCATTAGTGTTTTAAGGAACAGGTTAAAAAAGTATCCTAATGTGATTTCGTGATAATGGGTGTGTTCCTTATCTTCTCCTTGTGACTAAACTCTTCTCCATGGCTGGACCCCCAAATAATATTCCTTTACGTGCTAAGGGGTATCTAGAGAGTGTGATAGGTTTAATAACTACCCTCACCCTAACGCGTACCCTAACCCTAACCGCTACCCTAACCCTAACGAGTACCCTAATCCTAACCCGTACCCTAAACCGAGCCCTAACCCTAACACTAGCCCTAACCCTAACCCTAACCCATACCCTACGCCCTACCCGAAACGGTCTCCGAACCCGTACCCTAAGCCGTACCCTAACCCTCACCCTAACCCTAACCCTAACCCTAAGCTACCCTTGACTGCTTCTGCCTCCAATAGATTTCCTAACCACTAGTGTTTTAAGGAACAGTTTAAAAAGAGAATCATATTGTGATTTCTTGATAATGGGTGTGTTCCTTATCTTCTCCTAGTGTCTAAACCCTTCTCCATGGCTGGACCCCCAAATAATATTCCTTTACGTGCTAAGGGGTATGTAGAGAGTGGGATAGGTTTAATAACTACCCTCACCCTAAAGCGTACCCTAACCCTAACCCCTACCCTAACCCTAACGCGTACCCTAATCCTAACCCGTACCCTAAACTGAGCCCTAACCCTAACACTAACCCTAACCCTAACCTTAACCCATACCCTACGCCCTACCCGAACCCCTCCCCGAACCCGTACCCTAAGCCGTACCCTAACCCTCACCCTAACCCTAACCCTAACCCTAAGCTACCCTTGACGGCTTCTGCCTCCAATAGATTTCCTAAGCACTAGTGTTTTAAGGAACAGGTTAAAAAGAGAATCCTAACGTGATTTCTTGATAATGGGTGTGTTCCTTATCTTCTCCTAGTGTCGAAACTCTTCTCCATGGCTGGACCCCCAAATAATATTCCTTTACGTGCTAAGGGGTATCTAGAGAGTGGGATAGGTTTAATAACTAACCTCACCCTATCGCATACCCTAACCCTAACCCCTACCCTAACCCTAACGCGTACCCTAATCCTAACCCGTACCCTAAACCGAGCCCTAACCTTAACACTAACCCTAACCCTAACACTAAACCATTCCCTACGCCATACCCGAACCCCTCCCCGAACCCGTACCCTAAGCCGTACCCTAACCCTAACCCTAACCCTAAGCTACCCTTGACTGCTTCTGCCTCCAATAGATTTCCTAAGCACAAGTGTTTTAAGGAACAGGTTAAAAAGAGAATCCTAATGTGATTTCTTGATAATGGGTGTGTTCCTTATCTTCTCCTCGTGTCTAAACTCTTCTCCATGGCTGGACCCCCAAATAATATTCCTTTACGTGCTAAAGGGTATCTAGAGAGTGGGATAGGTTTAATAACTACCCTCACCCTGACGCGTACCCTAACCCTAACCCCTACCCTAACCCTAACGCGTACCCTAATCCTAACCCGTACCCTAAACCGAGCCCTAAACCTAACGCTAGCCCTAACCCTAACCCTAATCCATACCCTACGCCCTACCCGAACCCCTCCCCGAACTCGTACCCTAAGCCGTACCCTAACCCTCACCCTAACCCTAACCCTAACCCTAAGCTACCCTTGACGGCTTCTGCCTCCAATAGATTTCCTAAGCACTAGTGTTTTAAGGAACAGGTTAAAAAGAGAATCCTAATGTGATTTCTTGATAATGGGTGTGTTCCTTATCTTCTCCAAGTGTCTAAACTCTTCTCCATGGCTGGACCCCCAAATAATATTCCTTTACGTGCTAAGGGGTATCTAGAGAGTGGGATAGGTTTAATAACTAACCTCACCCTATCGCCTACCCTAACCCTAACCCCTACCCTAACACTAACGCGTACCCTAATCCTAACCCGTACCCTAAACCGAGCCCTAACCCTAACACCAGCCCTAACCCTAACCCTAACCCATACCCTACGCCCTACCCGAACCCCTCCCCGAAACCGTACCCTAAGCCATACCCTATCCCTCACCCTAACCCTAACCCTACCCTAAGCTACCCTTGACTGCTTCTGTCTCCAATAGATTTCCTAAGCAGTAGTGTTTTAAGGAACAGGTGAAAAAGAGAATCCTAATGTGATTTCTTGATAATGGGTGTGTTCCTTATCTTCTCCTCGTGTCTAAACTCTTCTCCATGGCTGGACCCCCAAATAATATTCCTTTACGTGCTAAGGGGTATGTAGAGAGTGTGATAGGTTTAATAACTACCCCCACCCTAACGCGTATCCTAACCCTAACCCCTACCCTAACCCTAACGCATACCCTAATCCTAACCCGTACCCTAAACCGAGCCCTAACCCTAACACTAGCCCTAACCCTAACCCTAACCCATACCCTACGCCCTACACGAACCCCTCCCCGAACCCGTACCCTAAGCCGTACCCTAACCCTCACCCTAACCCTAACCCTAACCCTAAGCTACCCTTGACTGCTTCTGCCTCCAATAGATTTCCTAAGCACTAGTGTTTTAAGGAACAGTTTAAAAAGAGAATCATATTGTGATTTCTTGATAATGGGTGTGTTCCTTATCTTCCCCTAGTGTCTAAACTCTTCTCCATGGCTGGACCCCCAAATAATATTCCTTTACGTGCTAAGGGGTATCTAGAGAGTGGGATAGGTTTAATAACTACCCTCACCCTAAAGCGTACCCTAACCCTAACCACTAACCTAACCCTAACACGTACCCTAATCCTAACCCGTACCCTAAACCGAGCCCTAACCCTAACACTAACCCTAACCCTAACCCTAACCCATACCCTACGCCCTACCCGAACCCCTCCCCGAACCCGTACCCTAAGCCGTACCCTAACCCTCACCCTAACCCTAACCCTAAGCTACCCTTGACTGCTTCTGCCTCCAATAGATTTCCTAAGCACTAGTGTTTTAAGGAAAAGGTTAAAAAGAGAATCCTAATGTGATTTCTTGATAATGGGTGTGTTCCTTATCTTCTCCTCGTGTCTAAACTCTTCTCCATGGCTGGACCCCCAAATAATATTCCTTTACGTGCTAAGGGGTATCTAGAGAGTGGGATAGGTTTAATAACTACCCTCACCCTAACGCGTACCCTAACCCTAACCCCTACCCTAACCCTAACGCGTACCCTAATCCTAACCCGTACCCTAAACCGAGCCCTAACCCTAAGCCTAGCCCTAACCCTAACCCTAACCCATACCCTACGCCCTACCCGAACCCCTCCCCAAACCCGTACCCTAAGCCGTACCCTAACCCTCACCCTAACCCTAACCCTAACCCTAAGCTACCCTTGACGGCTTCTGCCTCCAATAGATTTCCTAAGCACTAGTGTTTTAAGGAACAGGTTAAAAAGAGAATCCTAATGTGATTTCTTGATAATGGGTGTGTTCCTTATCTTCTCCTAGTGTCTAAACTCTTCTCCATGGCTGGACCCCCAAATAATATTCCTTTACGTGCTAAGGGGTATCTACAGAGTGGGCTAGGTTTAATAACTAACCTCACCCTATCGCGTACCCTAACCCTAACCCCTACCCTAACACTAACACGTACCCTAATCCTAACCCGTACCCTAAACCGAGCCCTAACCCTAACTCTAAACCTAACCCTAACCCTAACCCATACCCTACGCCCTACCCGAACCCCTCCCCGAACCCGTACCCTAAGCCATACCCTAACCCTCACCCTAACCCTAACCCTAACCCTAAGCTACCCTTGACTGCTTCTGCCTCCAATAGATTTCCTAAGCACTAGTGTTTTAAGGACCAGGTTAAAAAGAGAATCCTAATGTGATTTCCTGATAATGGGTGTGTTCCTTATCTTCTCCTCGTGTCTAAACTCTTCTCCATGGTTGGACCCCCAAATAATATTCCTTTACGGGCTAAGGGGTTTCTAGAGAGTGTGATAGGTTTAATAACTAACCCCACCCTAATGCGTACCTAACCCTAACCCCTACCCTAACCCTAACGCGTACCCTAATCCTAACCCATACCCTAAACTGAGCCCTAACCCTAAAACTAGCCCTAACCCTATACCTAACCCATACCCTACGCCCTACCCGAACCCCTCCCCGAACCCGTACCCTAAGCCATACCCTAACCCTCACACTAACCCTAACCCTAACCCTAAGCTACCCTTGACTGCTTCTGCCTCCAATAGATTTCCTAAGCACTAGTGTTTTAAGGAACAGGATAAAAAGAGAATCCTAATGTGATTTCGTGATAATGGGTGTGTTCCTTATCTTCTCCTAGTGTCTAAACTCTTCTCCATGGCTGGACCCCCATTAATATTCCTTTACGTGCTAAGGGGTATCCAGAGAGTGGGATAGGTTTAATAACTACCCTCACCCTAACGCGTACCCTAACCCTAACCCCTACCCTAACCCTAACGCGTACACTAATCCTAACCCGTACCCTAAACCGAGCCCTAACCCTAACACTAGCCCTAACCCTAACCCTAACCCATACCCTACGCCCTACCCGAACCCCTCCCCGAACCCGTACCCTAAGCCGTACCCTAACCCTCACCCTAACCCTAACCCTAACCCTAAGCTACCCTTGACTGCTTCTGCCTCCAATAGATTTCCTAAGCATTAGTGTTTTAAGGAACAGGTTAAAAAAGTATCCTAATGTGATTTCGTGATAATGGGTGTGTTCCTTATCTTCTCCTAGTGACTAAACTCTTCTCCATGGCTGGACCCCCAAATAATATTCCTTTACGTGCTAAGGGGTATCTAGAGAGTGTGATAGGTTTAATAACTACCCTCACCCTAACGCGTACCCTAACCCTAACCGCTACCCTAACCCTAACGAGTACCCTAATCCTAACCCATACCCTAAACCGAGCCCTAACCCTAACACTAGCCCTAACCCTAACCCTAACCCATACCCTACGCCCTACCCGAAACGGTCTCCGAACCCGTACCCTAAGCCTTACCCTAACCCTCACCCTAACCCTAACCCTAACCCTAAGCTACCCTTGACTGCTTCTGCCTCCAATAGATTTCCTAACCACTAGTGTTTTAAGGAACAGTTTAAAAAGAGAATCATATTGTGATTTCTTGATAATGGGTGTGTTCCTTATCTTCTCCTAGTGTCTAAACCCTTCTCCATGGCTGGACCCCCAAATAATATTCCTTTACGTGCTAAGGGGTATCTAGAGAGTGGGATAGGTTTAATAACTACCCTCACCCTAAAGCGTACCCTAACCCTAACCCCTACCCTAACCCTAACGCGTACCCTAATCCTAACCCGTACCCTAAACTGAGCCCTAACCCTAACACTAGCCCTAACCCTAACCCTAACCCATACCCTACGCCCTACCCGAACCCCTCCCCAAACCCGTACCCTAAGCCGTACCCTAACCTTCACCCTAACCCTAACCCTAACCCTAAGCTACCCTTGACGGCTTCTGCCTCCAATAGATTTCCTAAGCACTAGTGATTTAAGTAACAGGTTTAAAAGAGAATCCTAATGTGATTTCTTGATAATGGGTGTGTTCCTTATCTTCTCCTCGTGTCTAAACTCTTCTCCATGGCTGGAGCCCCAAATAATATTCCTTTACGTGCTAAGGGGTATCTAGAGAGTGGGATAGGTTTAATAACTACCCTCACCCTAACGCGTATCCTAAACCTAACCCCTACCCTAACCCTAACGCATACCCTAATCCTAACCCGTACCCTAAACCGAGCCCTAACCCTAACACTATCCCTAACCCTAACCCTAACCCATACCCTACGCCCTACCCGAACCCCTCCCCGAACCCGTACCCTAAGCCGTACCCTAACCCTCACCCTAACCCTAACCCTAACCCTAAGCTACCCTTGACGGCTTCTGCCTCCAATAGATTTCCTAAGCACTAGTGTTTTAAGGAACAGGTTAAAAAGAGAATCCTAATGTGATTTCTTGATAATGGGTGGGTTCCTTATCTTCTCCTAGTGTCGAAACTCTTCTCCATGGCTGGACCCCCAAATAATATTCCTTTACGTGCTAAGGGGTATCTAGAGAGTGGGATAGGTTTAATAACTAACCTCACCCTATCGCATACCCTAACCCTAACCCCTACCCTAACCCTAACGCGTACCCTAATCCTAACCCGTACCCTAAACCGAGCCCTAACCTTAACACTAACCCTAACCCTAACACTAAACCATTCCCTACGCCCTACCCGAACCCCTCCCCGAACCCGTACCCTAAGCCGTACCCTAACCCTAACCCTAACCCTAAGCTACCCTTGACTGCTTCTGCCTCCAATAGATTTCCTAAGCACAAGTGTTTTAAGGAACAGGTTAAAAAGAGAATCCTAATGTGATTTCTTGATAATGGGTGTGTTCCTTATCTTCTCCTCGTGTCTAAACTCTTCTCCATGGCTGGACCCCCAAATAATATTCCTTTACGTGCTAAAGGGTATCTAGAGTGTGGGATAGGTTTAATAACTACCCTCACCCTGACGCGTACCCTAACCCTAACCCCTACCCTAACCCTAACGCGTACCCTAATCCTAACCCGTACCCTAAACCGAGCCCTAAACCTAACGCTAGCCCTAACCCTAACCCTAACCCATACCCTACGCCCTACCCGAACCCCTCCCCGAACCCGTACCCTAAGCCGTACCCTAACCCTCACCCTAACCCTAACCCTAACCCTAAGCTACCCTTGACTGCTTCTGCCTCCAATAGAAATCCTAAGCACTAGTGTTTTAAGGAACAGGTTAAAAAGAGAATCCTAATGTGATTTCTTGATAATGGGTGTGTTCCTTATCTTCTCCTCGTGTCTAAACTCTTCTCCATGGCTGGAGCCCCAAATAATATTCCTTTACGTGCTAAGGGGTATCTAGAGAGTGGGATAGGTTTAATAACTACCCTCACCCTAACGCGTATCCTAAACCTAACCCCTACCCTAACCCTAACGCATACCCTAATCCTAACCCGTACCCTAAACCGAGCCCTAACCCTAACACTATCCCTAACCCTAACCCTAACCCATACCCTACGCCCTACCCGAACCCCTCCCCGAACCCGTACCCTAAGCCGTACCCTAACCCTCACCCTAACCCTAACCCTAACCCTAAGCTACCCTTGACGGCTTCTGCCTCCAATAGATTTCCTAAGCACTAGTGTTTTAAGGAACAGCTTAAAAAGAGAATCCTAATGTGATTTCTTGATAATGGGTGTGTTCCTTATCTTCTCCTAGTGTCGAAACTCTTCTCCATGGCTGGACCCCCAAATAATATTCCTTTACGTGCTAAGGGGTATCTAGAGAGTGGGATAGGTTTAATAACTAACCTCACCCTATCGCATACCCTAACCCTAACCCCTACCCTAACCCTAACGCGTACCCTAATCCTAACCCGTACCCTAAACCGAGCCCTAACCTTAACACTAACCCTAACCCTAACCCTAAACCATTCCCTACGCCCTACCCGAACCCCTCCCCGAACCCGTACCCTAAGCCGTACCCTAACCCTAACCCTAACCCTAAGCTACCCTTGACTGCTTCTGCCTCCAATAGATTTCCAAAGCACAAGTGTTTTAAGGAACAGGTTAAAAAGAGAATCCTAATGTGATTTCTTGATAATGGGTGTGTTCCTTATCTTCTCCTCGTGTCTAAACTCTTCTCCATGGCTGGACCCCCAAATAATATTCCTTTACGTGCTAAAGGGTATCTAGAGAGTGGGATAGGTTTAATAACTACCCTCACCCTGACGCGTACCCTAACCCTAACCCCTACCCTAACCCTAACGCGTACCCTAATCCTAACCCGTACCCTAAACCGAGCCCTAAACCTGACGCTAGCCCTAACCCTAACCCTAACCCATACCCTACGCCCTACCCGAACCCCTCCCCGAACTCGTACCCTAAGCCGTACCCTAACCCTCACCCTAACCCTAACCCTAACCCTAAGCTACCCTTGACGGCTTCTGCCTCCAATAGATTTCCTAAGCACTAGTGTTTTAAGGAACAGGTTAAAAAGAGAATCCTAATGTGATTTCTTGATAATGGGTGTGTTCCTTATCTTCTCCAAGTGTCTAAACTCTTCTCCATGGCTGGACCCCCAAATAATATTCCTTTACGTGCTAAGGGGTATCTAGAGAGTGGGATAGGTTTAATAACTAACCTCACCCTATCGCGTACCCTAACCCTAACCCCTACCCTAACACTAACGCGTACCCTAATCCTAACCCGTAACCTAAACCGAGCCCTAACCCTAACACCAGCCCTAACCCTAACCCTAACCCATACCCTACGCCCTACCCGAACCCCTCCCCGAACCCGTACCCTAAGCCATACCCTATCCCTCACCCTAACCCTAACCCTACCCTAAGCTACCCTTGACTGCTTCTGTCTCCAATAGATTTCCTAAGCAGTAGTGTTTTAAGGAACAGGTGAAAAAGAGAATCCTAATGTGATTTCTTGATAATGGGTGTGTTCCTTATCTTCTCCTCGTGTCTAAACTCTTCTCCATGGCTGGACCCCCAAATAATATTCCTTTACGTGCTAAGGGGTATCTAGAGAGTGTGATAGGTTTAATAACTACCCCCACCCTAACGCGTATCCTAACCCTAACCCCTACCATAACCCTAACGCATACCCTAATCCTAACCCGTACCCTAAACCGAGCCCTAACCCTAACACTAGCCCTAACCCTAACCCTAACCCATACCCTACGCCCTACACGAACCCCTCCCCGAACCCGTACCCTAAGCCGTACCCTAACCCTCACCCTAACCCTAACCCTAACCCTAAGCTACCCTTGACTGCTTCTGCCTCCAATAGATTTCCTAAGCACTAGTGTTTTAAGGAACAGTTTAAAAAGAGAATCATATTGTGATTTCTTGATAATGGGTGTGTTCCTTATCTTCCCCTAGTGTCTAAACTCTTCTCCATGGCTGGACCCCCAAATAATATTCCTTTACGTGCTAAGGGGTATCTAGAGAGTGGGATAGGTTTAATAACTACCCTCACCCTAAAGCGTACCCTAACCCTAACCACTACCCTAACACTAACGCGTACCCTAATCCTAACCCGTACCCTAAACCGAAACCTAACCATAACACTAACCCTAACCCTAACCCTAACCCATAGCCTACGCCCTACCCGAACCCCTCCCCGAACCCGTACCCTAAGCCATACCCTAGCCCTCACCCTAACCCTAACACTAACCCTAAGCTACCCTTGACTGCTTCTGCCTCCAATAGATTTCCTAAGCACTAGTGTTTTAAGGACCAGGTTAAAAAGAGAATCCTAATGTGATTTCCTGATAATGGGTGTGTTCCTTATCTTCTCCTCGTGTCTAAACTCTTCTCCATGGTTGGACCCCCAAATAATATTCCTTTACGTGCTAAGGGGTTTCTAGAGAGTGTGATAGGTTTAATAACTAACCCCACCCTAATGCGTACCTAAACCTAACTCCTACCCTAACCCTAACGCGTACCCTAATCCTAACCCATACCCTAAATCGAGCCCTAACCCTAACACTAGCCCTAACCCTATACCTAACCCATACCCTACGCCCTACCCGAACCCCTCCCCGAACCCGTACCCTAAGCCATACCCTAACCCTCACACTAACCCTAACCCTAACCCTAAGCTACCCTTGACTGCTTCTGCCTCCAATAGATTTCCTAAGCACTAGTGTTTTAAGGAACAGGATAAAAAGAGAATCCTAATGTGATTTCGTGATAATGGGTGTGTTCCTTATCTTCTCCTAGTGTCTAAACTCTTCTCCATGGCTGGACCCCCATTAATATTCCTTTACGTGCTAAGGGGTATCCAGAGAGTGGGATAGGTTTAATAACTACCCTCACCCTAACGCGTACACTAACCCTAACCCCTACCCTAACCCTAACGCGTACCCTAATCCTAACCCGTACCCTAAACCGAGCCCTAACCCTAACACTAACCCTAACCCTAACCCTAACCCATACCCTACGCCCTACCCGAACCCCTCCCCGAACCCGTACCCTAAGCCGTACCCTAACCCTCACCCTAACCCTAACCCTAACCCTAAGCTACCCTTGACTGCTTCTGCCTCCAATAGATTTCCTAAGCACTAGTGTTTTAAGGAACAGGTTAAAAAGAGAATCCTAATGTGATTTCTTGATAATGGGTGTGTTCCTTATCTTCTCCTCGTGTCTAAACTCTTCTCCATGGCTGGACCCCCAAATAATATTCCTTTACGTGCTAAGGGGTATCTAGAGAGTGGGATAGGTTTAATAACTACCCTCACCCTAACGCGTACACTAACCCTAACCCCTACCCTAAACCTAACGCGTACCCTAATCCTAACCCGTACCCTAAACCGAGCCCTAACCCTAACAATAACCCTAACCCTAACCCTAACCCTAACCCTAACCCATACCCTACGCCCTACCCGAACCCCTCCCCGAACCCGTACCCTAAGCCGTACCCTAACCCTCACCCTATCCCTAACCCTAAACCTAAGCTACCCTTGACGGCTTCTGCCTCCAATAGATTTCCTAAGCACTAGTGTTTTAAGGAACAGGTTAAAAAGAGAATCCTAATGTGATTTCTTGATAATGGGTGTGTTCCTTATCTTCTCCTAGTGTCTAAACTCTTCTCCATGGCTGGACCCCCAAATAATATTCCTTTACGTGATAAGGGGTATCTAGAGAGTGGGATAGGTTTAATAACTACCCTCACCCTAACGCGTTCCCTAACCCTAACCCCTACCCTAACCCTAACGCGTACCCTAATCCTAACCCGTACCCTAAACCGAGCCCTAACCCTAACACTAGCCCTAACCCTAACCCTAACCAATACCGTACGCCCTACCCGAACCCCTCCCCGAACCCGTACCCTAAGCCGTACCCTAACCCTCACCCTAACCCTAACCCTAACCCTAAGCTACCCTTGACTGCTTCTGCCTCCCATAGATTTCCTAAGCACTAGTGTTTTAAGGAACAGGTGAAAAAGAGAATCCTAATGTGATTTCTTGATAATGGGTGTATTCCTTATCTTCTCCTCGTGTCTAAACTCTTCTCCATGGCTGGACACCCAAATAATATTCCTTTATGTGCTAAGGGGTATCTAGAGAGTGTGATAGGTTTAATAACTACCCCCACCCTAACGCGTACCCTAACCCTAACCCCTACCCTATCCCTAACGCGTACCCTAATCCTAACCCATACCCTAAACCGAGCCCTAACCCTAACACTAGCCCTAACCCTATACCTAACCCATACCCTACGCCCTACCCGAACCCCTACCCGAACCCGTACCCTAAGCCATACCCTAACCCTCACCCTAACCCTAAGCTACCCTTGATTGCTTCTCCCACCAATAGATTTCCTAAGCACTAGTGTTTTAAGGAACAGGTTAAAAAGAGAATCCTAATGTGATTTCGTGATAATGGGTGTGTTCCATATCTTCTCCTAGTGTCTAAACTCTTCTCCATGGCTGGACCCCCAATAATATTCCTGTACGTGCTAAGGGGTATCTAGAGAGTGGGATAGGTTTAATAACTACCCTCACCCTAACGCGTACACTAACCCTAACACCTACCCTAACCCTAACGCGTACCCTAATCCTAACCCGTACCCTAAACCGAGCCCTAACCCTAACAATAACCCTAACCCTAACCCTAACCCTAACCCTAACCCATACCCTACGCCCTACCCGAACCCCTCCCCGAACCCGTACCCTAAGCCGTACCCTAACCCTCACCCTAACCCTAACCCTAACCCTAAGCTACCCTTCACGGCTTCTGCCTCCAATAGATTTCCTAAGCACAAGTGTTTTAAGGAACAGGTTAAAAAGAGAATCCTAATGTGATTTCTTGATAATGGGTGTGTTCCTTATCTTCTCCTCGTGTCTAAACTCTTCTCCATGGCTGGACCCCCAAATAATATTACTTTACGTGCTAAGGGGTATCTAGAGATTGGGATAGGTTTAATAACTAGCCTCACCCTAACGCGTACCCTAACCCTAACCCCTACCCTAACCCTAACGCATACCCTAATCCTAACCCGTACCCTAAACCGAGCCCTAAACCTAACGCTAGCCCTAACCCTAACCCTAACCCATACCCTACGCCCTACCCGAACCCCTCCCCGAACCCGTACCCTAAGCCATACCCTAGCCCTCACCCTAACCCTAACACTAACCCTAAGCTACCCTTGACTGCTTCTGCCTCCAATAGATTTCCTAAGCACTAGTGTTTTAAGGAACAGGTTAAAAAGAGAATCCTAATGTGATTTCTTGATAATGGGTGTGTTCCTTATCTTCTCCTAGTGTCTAAACTCTTCTCCATGGCTGGACCCCCAAATAATATTCCTTTACGTGATAAGGGGTATCTAGAGAGTGGGATAGGTTTAATAACTACCCTCACCCTAACGCGTTCCCTAACCCTAACCCCTACCCTAACCCTAACGCGTACCCTAATCCTAACCCGTACCCTAAACCGAGCCCTAACCCTAACACTAGCCCTAACCCTAACCCTAACCAATACCCTACGCCCTACCCGAACCCCTCCCCGAACCCGTACCCTAAGCCGTACCCTAACCCTCACCCTAACCCTAACCCTAACCCTAACCCTAACCCTAAGCTACCCTTGACTTCTTCTGCCTCCAATAGATTTCCTAAGCACTAGTGTTTTAAGGAACAGGTTAAAAAGAGAATCCTAATGTGATTTCTTGATAATGGGTGTGTTCCTTATCTTCTCCTCGTGTCTAAACTCTTCTCCATAGCTGGACCCCCACATAATATTCCTTTACGTGCTAAGGGGTATCTAGAGAGTGGGATAGGTTTAATAACTAACCTCACCCTATCGCGTACCCTAACCCTAACCCCTACCCTAACACTAACGCGTACCCTAATCCTAACCCGTACCCTAAACCGAGCCCTAACCCTAACACTAACCCTAACCCTAACCCTAACCCATACCCTACGCCCTACCCGAACCCCTCCCCGAACCCGTACCCTAAGCCATACCCTAACCCTCACCCTAACCCTAACCCTAACCCTAAGCTACCCTTGACTGCTTCTGCCTCCAATAGATTTCCTAAGCACTAGTGTTTTAAGGAACAGGTGAAAAAGAGAATCCTAATGTGATTTCTTGATAATGGGTGTATTCCTTATCTTCTCCTCGTGTCTAAACTCTTCTCCATGGCTGGACACCCAAATAATATTCCTTTATGTGCTAAGGGGTATCTAGAGAGTGTGATAGGTTTAATAACTACCCCCACCCTAACGCGTACCCTAACCCTAACCCCTACCCTATCCCTAACGCATACCCTAATCCTAACCCATACCCTAAACCGAGCCCTAACCCTAACACTAGCCCTAACCCTATACCTAACCCATACCCTACGCCCTACCCGAACCCCTCCCCGAACCCGTACCCTAAGCCATACCCTAACCCTCACCCTAACCCTAACCCTAACCCTAAGCTACCCTTGATTGCTTCTGCCACCAATAGATTTCCTAACCACTAGTGTTTTAAGGAACAGGTTAAAAAGAGAATCCTAATGTGATTTCGTGATAATGGGTGTGTTCCATAACTTCTCCTAGTGTCTAAACGCTTCTCCATGTCTGGACCCCCAATAATATTCCTGTACGTGCTAAGGGGTATCTAGAGAGTGGGATAGGTTTAATAACTACCCTCACCCTAACGCGTACACTAACCCTAACCCCTACCCTAACCCTAACGCGTACCCTAATCCTAACCCGTACCCTAAACCGAGCCCTAACCCTAACAATAACCCTAACCCTAACCCTAACCCTAACCCTAACCCTAACCCATACCCTACGCCCTACCCGAACCCCTCTCCGAACCCGTACCCTAAGCCGTACCCTAACCCTCACCCTAACCCTAACCCTAACCCTAAGCTACCCTTGACGGCTTCTGCCTCCAATAGATTTCGTAAGCACTAGTGTTTTAAGGAACAGGTTAAAAAGAGAATCCTAATGTGATTTCGTGATATTGGGTGTGTTCCTTATCTTCTCCTAGTGTCTAAACTCTTCTCCATGGCTGGACCCCCAATAAAATTCCTGTACGTGCTAAGGGGTATCTAGAGAGTGGGATAGGTTTAATAACTACCCTCGCCCTAACGCATACACTAACCCTAAACCCTACCCTAACGCTAACGCG
This sequence comes from Balaenoptera acutorostrata, assembly GCF_949987535.1. Lineage (NCBI taxonomy): Eukaryota > Metazoa > Chordata > Mammalia > Artiodactyla > Balaenopteridae > Balaenoptera > Balaenoptera acutorostrata. The sequence goes on along the minus strand of NW_026646512.1, from coordinate 54,935 downwards.
TACCCTAATCCTAACCCGTACCCTAAACCGAGCCCTAACCCTAACACTAACCCTAACCCTAACCCTAACCCATACCCTACGCCCTACCCGAACCCCTCCCCGAACCCGTACCCTAAGCCGTACCCTAACCCTCACCCTAACCCTAACCCTAACCCTAAGCTACCCTTGATGGCTTCTGCCTCCAATAGATTTCCTAAGCACTAGTGTTTTAAGGAACAGGTTAAAAAGAGAATCCTAATGTGATTTCTTGATAATGGGTGTGTTCCTTATCTTCTCCTAGTGTCTAAACTCTTCTCCATGGCTGGACCCCCAAATAATATTCCTTTACGTGCTAAGGGGTATCTAGAGAGTGGGATAGGTTTAATAACTCCCCTCACCCTAAAGCGTACCCTAACCCTAACCACTACCCTAACACTAACGCGTACCCTAATCCTAACCCGTACCCTTAACCGAGCCCTAACCCTAACACTAACCCTAACCCTAACCCTAACCCATACCCTACGCCCTACCCGAACCCCTCCCCGAACCCGTAACCTAAGCCGTACCCTAACCCTCACCCTAACCCTAAACCTAACCCTAAGCTACCCTTGACTGCTTCTGCCTTCAATAGATTTCCTAAGCACTAGTGTTTTAAGGAATAGGTTAAAAAGAGAATCCTAATGTGATTTCTTGATAATGGGTGTGTTCCTTATCTACTCCTCGTGTCTAAACTCTTCTCCATGGCTGGACCCCCAAATAATATTCCTTTACGTGCTAAGGGTTATCTAGAGAGTGGGATAGGTTTAATAACTACCCTCACCCTAACGCGTACCCTAACCCTTACGCATACCCTAATCCTAACCCGAACCCTAAACCGAGCCCTAACCCTAACACTAACCCTAACCCTAACCCTAACCCATACCCTACGCCCTACCCGAACCCCTCCCCAAACCCGTACCCTAAGCCGTACCCTAACCCTCACCCTAACCCTAACCCTAACCCTAAGCTACCCTTGACGGCTTCTGCCTCCAATAGATTTCCTAAGCACTAGTGTTTTAAGGAACAGGTTAAAAAGAGAATCCTAATGTGATTTCTTGATAATGGGTGTGTTCCTTATCTTCTCCTAGTGTCTAAACTCTTCTCCATGGCTGGACCCCCATATAATATTACTTTATGTGCTAAGGGTTATCTAGAGAGTGGGATAGGTTTAATAACTACCCTCACCCTAAAGCGTACCCTAACCCTAACCACTACCCTAACACTAACGCGTACCCTAATCCTAACCCGTACCCTTAACCGAGCCCTAACCCTAACACTAACTCTAACCCTAACACTAACCCATACCCTACGCCCTACCCGAACCCCTCCCTGAACCCGTACCCTAAACCGTACCCTAACCCTCACCCTAACCCTAACCCTAACCCTAAGCTACCCTTGATGGCTTCTGCCTCCAATAGATTTCCTAAGCACTAGTGTTTTAAGGAACAGGTTAAAAAGAGAATCCTAATGTGATTTCTTGATAATGGGTGTGTTCCTTATCTTCTCCTCGTGTCTAAACTCTTCTCCATGGCTGGACCCCCAATAAAATTCCTGTACGTGCTAAGGGGTATCTAGAGAGTGGGATAGGTTTAATAACTACCCTCGCCCTAACGCGTACACTAACCCTAAACCCTACCCTAACGCTAACGCGTACCCTAATCCTAACCCGTACCCTAAACCGAGCCCTAACCCTAACACTAACCCTAACCCTAACCCTAACCCATACCCTACGCCCTACCCGAACCCCTCCCCGAACCCGTACCCTAAGCCGTACCCTAACCCTCACCCTAACCCTAACCCTAACCCTAAGCTACCCTTGATGGCTTCTGCCTCCAATAGATTTCCTAAGCACTAGTGTTTTAAGGAACAGGTTAAAAAGAGAATCCTAATGTGATTTCTTGATAATGGGTGTGTTCCTTATCTTCTCCTAGTGTCTAAACTCTTCTCCATGGCTGGACCCCCAAATAATATTCCTTTACGTGCTAAGGGGTATCTAGAGAGTGGGATAGGTTTAATAACTCCCCTCACCCTAAAGCGTACCCTAAGCCTAACCACTACCCTAACACTAACGCGTACCCTAATCCTAACCCGTACCCTTAACCGAGCCCTAACCCTAACACTAACCCTAACCCTAACCCTAACCCATACCCTACGCCCTACCCGAACCCCTCCCCGAACCCGTAACCTAAGCCGTACCCTAACCCTCACCCTAACCCTAAACCTAACCCTAAGCTACCCTTGACTGCTTCTGCCTTCAATAGATTTCCTAAGCACTAGTGTTTTAAGGAATAGGTTAAAAAGAGAATCCTAATGTGATTTCTTGATAATGGGTGTGTTCCTTATCTACTCCTCGTGTCTAAACTCTTCTCCATGGCTGGACCCCCAAATAATATTCCTTTACGTGCTAAGGGTTATCTAGAGAGTGGGATAGGTTTAATAACTACCCTCACCCTAACGCGTACCCTAACCCTTACGCATACCCTAATCCTAACCCGAACCCTAAACCGAGCCCTAACCCTAACACTAACCCTAACCCTAACCCTAACCCATACCCTACGCCCTACCCGAACCCCTCCCCAAACCCGTACCCTAAGCCGTACCCTAACCCTCACCCTAACCCTAACCCTAACCCTAAGCTGCCCTTGACGGCTTCTGCCTCCAATAGATTTCCTAAGCACTAGTGTTTTAAGGAACAGGTTAAAAAGAGAATCCTAATGTGATTTCTTGATAATGGGTGTGTTCCTTATCTTCTCCTAGGGTCTAAACTCTTCTCCATGGCTGGACCCCCATATAATATTACTTTATGTGCTAAGGGGTATCTAGAGAGTGGGATAGGTTTAATAACTACCCTCACCCTAAAGCGTACCCTAACCCTAACCACTACCCTAACACTAACGCGTACCCTAATCCTAACCCGTACCCTTAACCGAGCCCTAACCCTAACACTAACTCTAACCCTAACACTAACCCATACCCTACGCCCTACCCGAACCCCTCCCTGAACCCGTACCCTAAACCGTACCCTAACCCTCACCCTAACCCTAACCCTAAACCTAAGCTACCCTTGATGGCTTCTGCCTCCAATAGATTTCCTAAGCACTAGTGTTTTAAGGAACAGGTTAAAAAGAGAATCCTAATGTGATTTCTTGATAATGGGTGTGTTCCTTATCTTCTCCTCGTGTCTAAACTCTTCTCCATGGCTGGACCCCCAAATAATATTCCTTTACGTGCTAAGGGGTATCTAGAGAGTGGGATAGGTTTAATAACTACCCTCACCCTAACGCGTTACCGAACCCTAACCCCTACCCTAACCCTAACGCGTACCCTAATCCTAACCCGTACCCTAAACCGAGCCCTAACCCTAACCCTAACCAATACCCTACGCTCTACCCGAACCCGTCCCCGAACCCGTACCCTAAGCCATACCCTAGCCCTCACCCTAACCCTAACACTAACCCTAAGCTACCCTTGACTGCTTCTGCCTCCAATAGATTTCCTAAGCACTAGTGTTTTAAGGAACAGGTTAAAAAGAGAATCCTAATATGATTTCGTGATAATGGGTGTGTTCCTTATCTTCTCCTAGTTTCTAAACTCTTCTCCATGGCTGGACCCCCAAACAATATTCCTTTACGTGCTAAGGGGTATCTAGAGAGTGGGATAGGTTTAATAACTAACCTCACCCTATCGCGTACCCTAACCCTAACCCCTACCCTAACACTAACGCGTACCCTAATCCTAACCCGTACCCTAAACCGAGCCCTAACCCTAACACTAACCCTAACCCTAACCCTAACCCATACCCTACGCCCTACCCGAACCCCTCCCCGAACCCGTACCCTAAGCCATACCCTAACCCTCACCCTAACCCTAACCCTAACCCTAAGCTACCCTTGACTGCTTCTGCCTCCAATAGATTTCCTAAGCACTAGTGTTTTAAGGAACAGGTGAAAAAGAGAATCCTAATGTGATTTCTTGATAATGGGTGTATTCCTTATCTTCTCCTCGTGTCTAAACTCTTCTCCATGGCTGGACACCCAAATAATATTCCTTTATGTGCTAAGGGGTATCTAGAGAGTGTGATAGGTTTAATAACTACCCCCACCCTAACGCGTACCCTAACCCTAACCCCTACCCTATCCCTAACGCATACCCTAATCCTAACCCATACCCTAAACCGAGCCCTAACCCTAACACTAGCCCTAACCCTATACCTAACCCATACCCTACGCCCTACCCGAACCCCTCCCCGAACCCGTACCCTAAGCCATACCCTAACCCTCACCCTAACCCTAACCCTAACCCTAAGCTACCCTTGATTGCTTCTGCCACCAATAGATTTCCTAACCACTAGTGTTTTAAGGAACAGGTTAAAAAGAGAATCCTAATGTGATTTCGTGATAATGGGTGTGTTCCATAACTTCTCCTAGTGTCTAAACGCTTCTCCATGTCTGGACCCCCAATAATATTCCTGTACGTGCTAAGGGGTATCTAGAGAGTGGGATAGGTTTAATAACTACCCTCACCCTAACGCGTACACTAACCCTAACCCCTACCCTAACCCTAACGCGTACCCTAATCCTAACCCGTACCCTAAACCGAGCCCTAACCCTAACAATAACCCTAACCCTAACCCTAACCCTAACCCTAACCCTAACCCATACCCTACGCCCTACCCGAACCCCTCTCCGAACCCGTACCCTAAGCCGTACCCTAACCCTCACCCTAACCCTAACCCTAACCCTAAGCTACCCTTGACGGCTTCTGCCTCCAATAGATTTCGTAAGCACTAGTGTTTTAAGGAACAGGTTAAAAAGAGAATCCTAATGTGATTTCGTGATATTGGGTGTGTTCCTTATCTTCTCCTAGTGTCTAAACTCTTCTCCATGGCTGGACCCCCAATAAAATTCCTGTACGTGCTAAGGGGTATCTAGAGAGTGGGATAGGTTTAATAACTACCCTCGCCCTAACGCATACACTAACCCTAAACCCTACCCTAACGCTAACGCGTACCCTAATCCTAACCCGTACCCTAAACCGAGCCCTAACCCTAACACTAACCCTAACCCTAACCCTAACCCATACCCTACGCCCTACCCGAACCCCTCCCCGAACCCGTACCCTAAGCCGTACCCTAACCCTCACCCTAACCCTAACCCTAACCCTAAGCTACCCTTGATGGCTTCTGCCTCCAATAGATTTCCTAAGCACTAGTGTTTTAAGGAACAGGTTAAAAAGAGAATCCTAATGTGATTTCTTGATAATGGGTGTGTTCCTTATCTTCTCCTAGTGTCTAAACTCTTCTCCATGGCTGGACCCCCAAATAATATTCCTTTACGTGCTAAGGGGTATCTAGAGAGTGGGATAGGTTTAATAACTCCCCTCACCCTAAAGCGTACCCTAACCCTAACCACTACCCTAACACTAACGCGTACCCTAATCCTAACCCGTACCCTTAACCGAGCCCTAACCCTAACACTAACCCTAACCCTAACCCTAACCCATACCCTACGCCCTACCCGAACCCCTCCCCGAACCCGTAACCTAAGCCGTACCCTAACCCTCACCCTAACCCTAAACCTAACCCTAAGCTACCCTTGACTGCTTCTGCCTTCAATAGATTTCCTAAGCACTAGTGTTTTAAGGAATAGGTTAAAAAGAGAATCCTAATGTGATTTCTTGATAATGGGTGTGTTCCTTATCTACTCCTCGTGTCTAAACTCTTCTCCATGGCTGGACCCCCAAATAATATTCCTTTACGTGCTAAGGGTTATCTAGAGAGTGGGATAGGTTTAATAACTACCCTCACCCTAACGCGTACCCTAACCCTTACGCATACCCTAATCCTAACCCGAACCCTAAACCGAGCCCTAACCCTAACACTAACCCTAACCCTAACCCTAACCCATACCCTACGCCCTACCCGAACCCCTCCCCAAACCCGTACCCTAAGCCGTACCCTAACCCTCACCCTAACCCTAACCCTAACCCTAAGCTACCCTTGACGGCTTCTGCCTCCAATAGATTTCCTAAGCACTAGTGTTTTAAGGAACAGGTTAAAAAGAGAATCCTAATGTGATTTCTTGATAATGGGTGTGTTCCTTATCTTCTCCTAGTGTCTAAACTCTTCTCCATGGCTGGACCCCCATATAATATTACTTTATGTGCTAAGGGTTATCTAGAGAGTGGGATAGGTTTAATAACTACCCTCACCCTAAAGCGTACCCTAACCCTAACCACTACCCTAACACTAACGCGTACCCTAATCCTAACCCGTACCCTTAACCGAGCCCTAACCCTAACACTAACTCTAACCCTAACACTAACCCATACCCTACGCCCTACCCGAACCCCTCCCTGAACCCGTACCCTAAACCGTACCCTAACCCTCACCCTAACCCTAACCCTAACCCTAAGCTACCCTTGATGGCTTCTGCCTCCAATAGATTTCCTAAGCACTAGTGTTTTAAGGAACAGGTTAAAAAGAGAATCCTAATGTGATTTCTTGATAATGGGTGTGTTCCTTATCTTCTCCTCGTGTCTAAACTCTTCTCCATGGCTGGACCCCCAATAAAATTCCTGTACGTGCTAAGGGGTATCTAGAGAGTGGGATAGGTTTAATAACTACCCTCGCCCTAACGCGTACACTAACCCTAAACCCTACCCTAACGCTAACGCGTACCCTAATCCTAACCCGTACCCTAAACCGAGCCCTAACCCTAACACTAACCCTAACCCTAACCCTAACCCATACCCTACGCCCTACCCGAACCCCTCCCCGAACCCGTACCCTAAGCCGTACCCTAACCCTCACCCTAACCCTAACCCTAACCCTAAGCTACCCTTGATGGCTTCTGCCTCCAATAGATTTCCTAAGCACTAGTGTTTTAAGGAACAGGTTAAAAAGAGAATCCTAATGTGATTTCTTGATAATGGGTGTGTTCCTTATCTTCTCCTAGTGTCTAAACTCTTCTCCATGGCTGGACCCCCAAATAATATTCCTTTACGTGCTAAGGGGTATCTAGAGAGTGGGATAGGTTTAATAACTCCCCTCACCCTAAAGCGTACCCTAAGCCTAACCACTACCCTAACACTAACGCGTACCCTAATCCTAACCCGTACCCTTAACCGAGCCCTAACCCTAACACTAACCCTAACCCTAACCCTAACCCATACCCTACGCCCTACCCGAACCCCTCCCCGAACCCGTAACCTAAGCCGTACCCTAACCCTCACCCTAACCCTAAACCTAACCCTAAGCTACCCTTGACTGCTTCTGCCTTCAATAGATTTCCTAAGCACTAGTGTTTTAAGGAATAGGTTAAAAAGAGAATCCTAATGTGATTTCTTGATAATGGGTGTGTTCCTTATCTACTCCTCGTGTCTAAACTCTTCTCCATGGCTGGACCCCCAAATAATATTCCTTTACGTGCTAAGGGTTATCTAGAGAGTGGGATAGGTTTAATAACTACCCTCACCCTAACGCGTACCCTAACCCTTACGCATACCCTAATCCTAACCCGAACCCTAAACCGAGCCCTAACCCTAACACTAACCCTAACCCTAACCCTAACCCATACCCTACGCCCTACCCGAACCCCTCCCCAAACCCGTACCCTAAGCCGTACCCTAACCCTCACCCTAACCCTAACCCTAACCCTAAGCTGCCCTTGACGGCTTCTGCCTCCAATAGATTTCCTAAGCACTAGTGTTTTAAGGAACAGGTTAAAAAGAGAATCCTAATGTGATTTCTTGATAATGGGTGTGTTCCTTATCTTCTCCTAGGGTCTAAACTCTTCTCCATGGCTGGACCCCCATATAATATTACTTTATGTGCTAAGGGGTATCTAGAGAGTGGGATAGGTTTAATAACTACCCTCACCCTAAAGCGTACCCTAACCCTAACCACTACCCTAACACTAACGCGTACCCTAATCCTAACCCGTACCCTTAACCGAGCCCTAACCCTAACACTAACTCTAACCCTAACACTAACCCATACCCTACGCCCTACCCGAACCCCTCCCTGAACCCGTACCCTAAACCGTACCCTAACCCTCACCCTAACCCTAACCCTAAACCTAAGCTACCCTTGATGGCTTCTGCCTCCAATAGATTTCCTAAGCACTAGTGTTTTAAGGAACAGGTTAAAAAGAGAATCCTAATGTGATTTCTTGATAATGGGTGTGTTCCTTATCTTCTCCTCGTGTCTAAACTCTTCTCCATGGCTGGACCCCCAAATAATATTCCTTTACGTGCTAAGGGGTATCTAGAGAGTGGGATAGGTTTAATAACTACCCTCACCCTAACGCGTTACCGAACCCTAACCCCTACCCTAACCCTAACGCGTACCCTAATCCTAACCCGTACCCTAAACCGAGCCCTAACCCTAACCCTAACCAATACCCTACGCTCTACCCGAACCCGTCCCCGAACCCGTACCCTAAGCCATACCCTAGCCCTCACCCTAACCCTAACACTAACCCTAAGCTACCCTTGACTGCTTCTGCCTCCAATAGATTTCCTAAGCACTAGTGTTTTAAGGAACAGGTTAAAAAGAGAATCCTAATATGATTTCGTGATAATGGGTGTGTTCCTTATCTTCTCCTAGTTTCTAAACTCTTCTCCATGGCTGGACCCCCAAACAATATTCCTTTACGTGCTAAGGGGTATCTAGAGAGTGGGATAGGTTTAATAACTACCTTCACCCTAACGCGTACCCTAACTCTAACCCCTACCCTCACCCTAGCGCGTACCCTAATCCTAACCCGTACCCTAAACCGAGCCCTAACTCTAACACTAGCCCTAACCCTAACCCTAACCAATACCCTACGCCCTACCCGAACCCCTCCCCGAACCCGTACCCTAAGCCGTACCCTAACCCTCACCCTAACCCTAAGCTACCCTTGACTGCTTCTGCCTCCAATAGATTTCCTAAGCACTAGTGTTTTAAGGAACAGGTTAAAAAGAGAATCCTAATGTGATTTCTTGATAATGGGTGTGTTCCTTATCTTCTCCTAGTGTCTAAACTCTTCTCCATGGCTGGACCCCCAAATAATATTCCTTTACGTGCTAAGGGGTATCTAGAGAGTGGGATAGGTTTAATAACTAACCTCACCCTATCGCGTACCCTAACCCTAACCCCTACCCTAACACTAACGCGTACACTATTCCTAACCCGTACCCTAAACCGACCCTAAACCGAGCCCTAACCCTAACACTAAACCTAACCCTAACCCATACCCTACGCCCTACCCGAACCCCTCCCCGAACCCGTACCCTAAACCGTACCCTAACCCTCACCCTAACCCTAACCCTAACCCTAAGCTACCCTTGACGGCTTCTGCCTCCAATAGATTTCCTAAGCACTAGTGTTTTAAGGAACAGGTTAAAAAGAGAATCCTAATGTGATTTCTTGATAATGGGTGTGTTCCTTATCTTCTCCTAGTGTCTAAAGTCTTCTCCATGGCTGGACCCCCAAATAATATTACTTTACGTGCTAAGGGGTATCTAGAGAGTGGGATAGGTTTAATAACTAACCTCACCCTAAAGCGTACCCTAACCCTAACCACTACCCTAACACTAACGCGTACCCTAATCCTAACCCGTACCCTTAACCGAGCCCTAACCCTAACACTAACACTAACCCTAACCCTAACCCATACCCTACGCCCTACCCGAACCCCTCCCCGAACCCGTACCCTAAGCCGTACCCTAACCCTCACCCTAACCCTAAGCTACCCTTGACTGCTTCTGCCTCCAATAGATTTCCTAAGCACTAGTGTTTTAAGGAACAGGTTAAAAAGAGAATCCTAATGTGATTTCTTGATAATGGGTGTGTTCCTTATCTTCTCCTCGTGTCTAAACTCTTCTCCATGGCTGGACCCCCAAATAATATTCCTGTACGTGCTAAGGGGTATCTAGAGAGTGGGATAGGTTTAATAACTACCCTCTCCCTAACGCGTACACTAACCCTAACCCCTACCCTAAGACTAACGCGTACCCTAATCCTAACCCGTACCCTAAACCGAGCCCTAACCCTAACACTAACCCTAACCGTAACCCTAACCCATACCCTACGCCCTACCCGAACCCCTCCCCGAACCCGTACCCTAAGCCGTACCCTAACCCTCACCCTAACCCTAACCCTAACCCTAAGATACCCTTGACTGCTTCTGCCTCCAATAGATTTCCTAAGCACTAGTGTTTTAAGGAACAGGTTAAAAAGAGAATCCTAATGTGATTTCGTGATAATGGGTGTGTTCCTTATCTTCTCCTAGTATCTAAACTCTTCTCCATGGCTGGACCCCCAATAATATTCCTGTACGTGCTAAGGGGTATCTAGAGAGTGGGATAGGTTTAATAACTACCCTCACCCTAACGCGTACACTAACCCTAACCCCTACCCTAACCCTAATGCGTACCCTAATCCTAACCCGTACCCTAAACCGAGCCCTAACCCTAACACTAACCCTAACCCTAACCCTAACCCATACCCTACGCCCTACCCGAACCCCTCCCCGAACCCGTACCCTAAGCCGTACCCTAACCCTCACCCTAACCCTAACCCTAACCCTAAGCTACCCTTGACGGCTTCTGCCTCCAATAGATTTCGTAAGCACTAGTGTTTTAAGGAACAGTTTAAAAAGAGAATCCTAATGTGATTTCGTGATAATGGGTGTGTTCCTTATCTTCTCCTAGTGTCTAAACTCTTCTCCATGGCTGGACCCCCAATAATATTCCTGTACGTGCTAAGGGGTATCTAGAGAGTGGGATAGGTTTAATAACTACCCTCACCCTAACGCGTACACTAACCCTAACCCCTACCCTAACCCTAACGCGTACCCTAATCCTAACCCGTAACCTAAACCGAGCTCTAACCCTAACCCTAACCAATACCCTACGCTCTACCCGAACCCCTCCCCGAACCCGTACCCTAAGCCATACCCTAGCCCTCACCCTAACCCTAACACTAACCCTAAGCTACCCTTGACTGCTTCTGCCTCCAATAGATTTCCTAAGCACTAGTGTTTTAAGGAACAGGTTAAAAAGAGAATCCTAATATGATTTCGTGATAATGGGTGTGTTCCTTATCTTCTCCTAGTTTCTAAACTCTTCTCCATGGCTGGACCCACAAACAATATTCCTTTACGTGCTAAGGGGTATCTAGAGAGTGGGATAGGTTTAATAACTACCCTCACCCTAACGCGTACCCTAACTCTAACCCCTACCCTAACCCTAGCGCGTACCCTAATCCTAACCCGTACCCTAAACCGAGCCCTAACCCTAACACTAGCCCTAACCCTAACCCTAACCAATACCCTACGCCCTACCCGAACCCCTCCCCGAACCCGTACCCTAAGCCGTACCCTAACCCTCACCCTAACCCTAAGCTACCCTTGACTGCTTCTGCCTCCAATAGATTTCCTAAGCACTAGTGTATTAAGGAACAGGTTAAAAAGAGAATCCTAATGTGATTTCTTGATAATGGGTGTGTTCCTTATCTTCTCCTAGTGTCTAAACTCTTCTCCATGGCTGGACCCCCAAATAATATTCCTTTACGTGCTAAGGGGTATCTAGAGAGTGGGATAGGTTTAATAACTAACCTCACCCTATCGCGTACCCTAACCCTAACACCTACCCTAACACTAACGCGTACACTAATCCTAACCCGTACCCTAAACCGAGCCCTAACCCTAACACTAACCCTAACCCTAACCCTAACCCATACCCTACGCCCTACCCGAACCCCTCCCCGAACCCGTACCCTAAGCCATACCCTAACCCTCACCCTAACCCTAACCCTAACCCTAAGCTACCCTTGACTGCTTCTGCCTCCAATAGATTTCCTAAGCACTAGTGTTTTAAGGAACAGGTGAAAAGAGAATCCTAATGTGATTTCTTGATAATGGGTGTGTTCCTTATCTTCTCCTCGTGTCTAAACTCTTCTCCATGGCTGGACCCCCAAATAATATTCCTTTACGTGCTAAGGGGTATCTAGAGAGTGTGATAAGTTTAATAACTACCCACACCCTAATGCGTACCCTAACCCTAACCCCTACCCTAACCCTAGCGCGTACCCTAATCCTAAACCATACCCTAAACCGAGCCCTAAACCTAACACTAGCCCTAACCCTATACCTAACCCATGCCCTACGCCCTACCCGAACCCCTCCCCGAACCCGTACCCTAAACCGTACCCTAACCCTCACCCTAACCCTAACCCTAACCCTAAGCTACCCTTGACGGCTTCTGCCTCCAATAGATTTCCTAAGCACTAGTGTTTTAAGGAACAGGTTAAAAAGAGAATCCTAATGTGATTTCTTGATAATGGGTGTGTTCCTTATCTTCTCCTAGTGTCTAAAGTCTTCTCCATGGCTGGACCCCCAAATAATATTACTTTACGTGCTAAGGGGTATCTAGAGAGTGGGATAGGTTTAATAACTAACCTCACCCTAAAGCGTACCCTAACCCTAACCACTACCCTAACACTAACGCGTACCCTAATCCTAACCCGTACCCTTAACCGAGCCCTAACCCTAACACTAACCCTAACCCTAACCCTAACCCATACCCTACGCCCTACCCGAACCCCTCCCCGAACCCGTACCCTAAGCCGTACCCTAACCCTCACCCTAACCCTAAGCTACCCTTGACTGCTTCTGCCTCCAATAGATTTCCTAAGCACTAGTGTTTTAAGGAACAGGTTAAAAAGAGAATCCTAATGTGATTTCTTGATAATGGGTGTGTTCCTTATCTTCTCCTCGTGTCTAAACTCTTCTCCATGGCTGGACCCCCAAATAATATTCCTGTACGTGCTAAGGGGTATCTAGAGAGTGGGATAGGTTTAATAACTACCCTCTCCCTAACGCGTACACTAACCCTAACCCCTACCCTAACCCTAACGCGTACCCTAATCCTAACCCGTACCCTAAACCGAGCCCGAACCCTAACACTAACCCTAACCGTAACCCTAACCCATAACCTACGCCCTACCCGAACCCCTCCCCGAACCCGTACCCTAAGCCGTACCCTAACCCTCACCCTAACCCTAAACCTAACCCTAAGCTACCCTTGACGGCTTCTGCCTCCAATAGATTTCCTAAGCACTAGTGTTTTAAGGAACAGGTTAAAAAGAGAATCCTAATGTGATTTCGTGACAATGGGTGTGTTCCTTATCTTCTCCTCGTGTCTAAACTCTTCTCCATGGCTGGACCCCCAAATAATATTCCTTTATGTGCTAAGGGGTATCTAGAGAGTGTGATAGGTTTAATAACTACCCTCACCCTAACACGTACCCTAACCCTAACCCCTACCCTAACCCTAACGCGTACCCTAATCCTAACCCGTACCCTAAACCGAGCCCTAACCATAACACTAGCCCTAACCCTAACCCTAACCCATAGCCTACGCCCTACCCGAACCCCTCCCCGAACCCGTACCCTAAGCCATACCCTAGCCCTCACCCTAATCCTAACCCTAACCCTAAGCTACCCTTGACTGCTTCTGCCTCCAATAGATTTCCTAAGCACTAGTGTTTTAAGGAACAGTTTAAAAAGAGAATCATATTGTGATTTCTTGATAATGGGTGTGTTCCTTATCTTCTCCTAGTGTCTAAACTCTTCTCCATGGCTGGACCCCCAAATAATATTCCTTTACGTGCTAAGGGGTATCTAGAGAGTGGGATAGGTTTAATAACTACCCTCACCCTAAAGCGTACCCTAACCCTAACCACTACCCTAACACTAACGCGTACCCTAATCCTAACCCGTACCCTAAACCGAAACCTAACCCTAACACTAACCCTAACCCTAACCCTAACCCATACCCTACGCCCTACCCGAACCCCTCCCCGAACCCGTACCCTAAGCCGTACCCTAACCCTCACCCTAACCCTAACCCTAACCCTAAGCTACCCTTGACGGCTTCTGCCTCCAATAGATTTCCTAAGCCCTAGTGTTTTAAGGAACAGGTTAAAAAGAGAATCCTAATGTGATTTCTTGATAATGGGTGTGTTCCTTATCTTCTCCTAGTGTCTAAACTCTTCTCCATGGCTGGACCCCCAAATAATATTCCTTTACGTGCTAAGGGGTATCTAGAGAGTGGGATAGGTTTAATAACTAACCTCACCCTATCGCGTACCCTAACCCTAACCCCTACCCTAACACTAACGCGTACACTAATCCTAACCCGTACCCTAAACCGAGCCCTAACCCTAACACTAACCCTAACCCTAACCCTAACCCATACCCTACGCCCTACCCGAACCCCTCCCCGAACCCGTACCGTAAGCCATACCCTAACCCTCACCCTAACCCTAACCCTAACCCTAAGCTACCCTTGACTGCTTCTGCCTCCAATAGATTTCCTAAGCACTAGTGTTTTAAGGAACAGGTGAAAAGAGAATCCTAATGTGATTTCTTGATAATGGGTGTGTTCCTTATCTTCTCCTCGTGTCTAAACTCTTCTCCATGGCTGGACCCCCAAATAATATTCCTTTACGTGCTAAGGGGTATCTAGAGAGTGTGATAAGTTTAATAACTACCCACACCCTAATGCGTACCCTAACCCTAACCCCTACCCTAACCCTAGCGCGTACCCTAATCCTAACCCATACCCTAAACCGAGCCCTAAACCTAACACTAGCCCTAACCCTATACCTAACCCATGCCCTACGCCCTACCCGAACCCCTCCCCGAACCCGTACCCTAAACCGTACCCTAACCCTCACCCTAACCCTAACCCTAACCCTAAGCTACCCTTGACGGCTTCTGCCTCCAATAGATTTCCTAAGCACTAGTGTTTTAAGGAACAGGTTAAAAAGAGAATCCTAATGTGATTTCTTGATAATGGGTGTGTTCCTTATCTTCTCCTAGTGTCTAAAGTCTTCTCCATGGCTGGACCCCCAAATAATATTACTTTACGTGCTAAGGGGTATCTAGAGAGTGGGATAGGTTTAATAACTAACCTCACCCTAAAGCGTACCCTAACCCTAACCACTACCCTAACACTAACGCGTACCCTAATCCTAACCCGTACCCTTAACCGAGCCCTAACCCTAACACTAACCCTAACCCTAACCCTAACCCATACCCTACGCCCTACCCGAACCCCTCCCCGAACCCGTACCCTAAGCCGTACCCTAACCCTCACCCTAACCCTAAGCTACCCTTGACTGCTTCTGCCTCCAATAGATTTCCTAAGCACTAGTGTTTTAAGGAACAGGTTAAAAAGAGAATCCTAATGTGATTTCTTGATAATGGGTGTGTTCCTTATCTTCTCCTCGTGTCTAAACTCTTCTCCATGGCTGGACCCCCAAATAATATTCCTGTACGTGCTAAGGGGTATCTAGAGAGTGGGATAGGTTTAATAACTACCCTCTCCCTAACGCGTACACTAACCCTAACCCCTACCCTAACCCTAACGCGTACCCTAATCCTAACCCGTACCCTAAACCGAGCCCGAACCCTATCACTAACCCTAACCGTAACCCTAACCCATAACCTATGCCCTACCCGAACCCCTCCCCGAACCCGTACCCTAAGCCGTACCCTAACCCTCACCCTAACCCTAAACCTAACCCTAAGCTACCCTTGACGGCTTCTGCCTCCAATAGATTTCCTAAGCACTAGTGTTTTAAGGAACAGGTTAAAAAGAGAATCCTAATGTGATTTCGTGATAATGGGTGTGTTCCTTATCTTCTCCTCGTGTCTAAACTCTTCTCCATGGCTGGACCCCCAAATAATATTCCTTTATGTGCTAAGGGGTATCTAGAGAGTGTGATAGGTTTAATAACTACCCTCACCCTAACACGTACCCTAACCCTAACCCCTACCCTAACCCTAACGCGTACCCTAATCCTAACCCGTACCCTAAACCGAGCCCTAACCATAACACTAGCCCTAACCCTAACCCTAACCCATAGCCTACGCCCTACCCGAACCCCTCCCCGAACCCGTACCCTAAGCCATACCCTAGCCCTCACCCTAACCCTAACCCTAACCCTAAGCTACCCTTGACTGCTTCTGCCTCCAATAGATTTCCTAAGCACTAGTGTTTTAAGGAACAGTTTAAAAAGAGAATCATATTGTGATTTCTTGATAATGGGTGTGTTCCTTATCTTCTCCTAGTGTCTAAACTCTTCTCCATGGCTGGACCCCCAAATAATATTCCTTTACGTGCTAAGGGGTATCTAGAGAGTGGGATAGGTTTAATAACTACCCTCACCCTAAAGCGTACCCTAACCCTAACCACTACCCTAACACTAACGCGTACCCTAATCCTAACCCGTACCCTAAACCGAAACCTAACCCTAACACTAACCCTAACCCTAACCCTAACCCATACCCTACGCCCTACCCGAACCCCTCCCCGAACCCGTACCCTAAGCCGTACCCTAACCCTCACCCTAACCCTAACCCTAACCCTAAGCTACCCTTGACGGCTTCTGCCTCCAATAGATTTCCTAAGCACTAGTGTTTTAAGGAACAGGTTAAAAAGAGAATCCTAATGTGATTTCTTGATAATGGGTGTGTTCCTTATCTTCTCCTCGTGTCTAAACTCTTCTCCATGGCTGGACCCCCAAATAATATTCCTTTACGTGCTAAGGGGTATCTAGAGAGTGGGATAGATTTAATAACTACCCTCACCCTAACGCGTACCCTAACCCTAACCCCTACCCTAACCCTAACGCGTACCCTAATCCTAACCCGTACCCTAAACCGAGCCCTAACCCTAACCCTTGCCCTAACCCTAACCCTAACCCATACCCTACGCCCTACCCGAACCCCTCCCCGAACCCGTACCCTAAGCCGTACCCTAACCCTCACCCTAACCCTAACCCTAACCCTAAGCTACCCTTGACTGCTTCTGCCTCCAATAGATTTCCTAAGCACTAGTGTTTTAAGGAACAGGTTAAAAAGAGAATCCTAATGTGATTTCTTGATAATAGGTGTGTTCCTTATCTTCTCCTATTGTCTAAACTCTTCTCCATGGCTGGACCACCAAATAATATTCCTTTACGTGCTAAGGGGTATCTACAGAGTGGGATAGGTTTAATAACTAACCTCACCCTATCGCGTACCCTAACCCTAACCCCTACCCTAACACTAACACGTACCCTAATCCTAACCCGTACCCTAAACCGAGCCCTAACCCTAACACTAAACCTAACCCTAACCCTAACCCATAACCTACGCCCTACCCGAACCCCTCCCCGAACCCGTACCCTAAGCCATACCCTAACACTCACCCTAACCCTAACCCTAACCCTAAGCTACCCTTGACTGCTTCTGCCTCCAATAGATTTCCTAAGCACTAGTGTTTTAAGGAACAGGTGAAAAAGAGAATCCTAATGTGATTTCTTGATAATGGGTGTGTTCCTTATCTTCTCCTCGTGTCTAAACTCTTCTCCATGGTTGGACCCCCAAATAATATTCCTTTACGTGCTAAGGGGTTTCTAGAGAGTGTGATAGGTTTAATAACTACCCGCACCCTAATGCGTACCCTAACCCTAACCCCTACCCTAACCCTAACGCGTACCCTAATCCGAACCCATACCCTAAACCGAGCCCTAACCCTAACACTAGCCCTAACCCTATACCTAACCCATACCCTACGCCCTACCCGAACCCCTCCCCGAACCCGTACCCTAAGCCATACCCTAACCCTCACCCTAACCCTAACCCTAACCCTAAGCTACCCTTGACTGCTTCTGCCTCCAATAGATTTCCTAAGCACTAGTGTTTTAAGGAACAGGTTAAAAAGAGAATCCTAATGTGATTTCGTGATAATGGGTGTGTTCCTTATCTTCTCCTAGTGTCTAAACTCTTCTCCATGGCTGGACCCCCATTAATATTCCTTTACGTGCTAAGGGGTATCTAGAGAGTGGGATAGGTTTAATAACTACCCTCACCCTAATGCATACACTAACACTAACCCCTACCCTAACCCTAACGCGTACCCTAATCCTAACCCGTACCCTAAACCGAGCCCTAACCCTAACAGTAACCCTAACCCTAACCCTAACCCATACCCTACGCCCTACCCGAACCCCTCCCCGAACCCGTACCCTAAGCCGTACCCTAACCCTCACCCTAACCCTAACCCTAACCCTAAGCTACCCTTGACTGCTTCTGCCTCCAATAGATTTCCTAAGCACTAGTGTTTTAAGGAACAGGTTAAAAAGAGAATCCTAATGTGATTTCTTGATAATGGGTGTGTTCCTTATCTTCTCCTCGTGTCTAAACTCTTCTCCATGGCTGGTCCCCCAAATAATATTCCTTTACGTGCTAAGGGGTATCTAGAGAGTGGGATAGGTTTAATAACTACCCTCACCCTAACGCGTACCCTAACCCTAACCCCTACCCTAACCCTAACGCGTACCCTAATCCTAACCCGTACCCTAAACCGAGCCCTAACCATAACACTAACCCTAACCCTAACACTAACCCATAGCCTACGCCCTACCCGAACCCCTCCCCGAACCCGTACCCTAAGCCATACCCTAGCCCTCACCCTAACCCTAACCCTAACCCTAAGCTACCCTTGACTGCTTCTGCCTCCAATAGATTTCCTAAGCACTAGTGTTTTAAGGAACAGTTTAAAAAGAGAATCATATTGTGATTTCTTGATAATGGGTGTGTTCCTTATCTTCTCCTAGTGTCTAAACTCTTCTCCATGGCTGGACCCCCAAATAATATTCCTTTACGTGCTAAGGGGTATCTAGAGAGTGGGATAGGTTTAATAACTACCCTCACCCTAAAGCGTACCCTAACCCTAACCACTACCCTAACACTAACGCGTACCCTAATCCTAACCCGTACCCTAAACCGAGCCCTAACCCTAACACTAACCCTAACCCTAACCCTAACCCATACCCTACGCCCTACCCGAACCCCTCCCCGAACCCGTACCCTAAGCCGTACCCTAACCCTCACCCTAACCCTAACCCTAACCCTAAGCTACCCTTGACGGCTTCTGCCTCCAATAGATTTCCTAAGCACTAGTGTTTTAAGGAACAGGTTAAAAAGAGAATCCTAATGTGATTTCTTGATAATGGGTGTGTTCCTTATCTTCTCCTCGTGTCTAAACTCTTCTCCATGGCTGGACCCCCAAATAATATTCCTTTACGTGCTAAGGGGTATCTAGAGAGTGGGATAGATTTAATAACTACCCTCACCCTAACGCGTACCCTAACCCTAACCCCTACCCTAACCCTAACGCGTACCCTAATCCTAACCCGTACCCTAAACCGAGCCCTAACCCTAACCCTTGCCCTAACCCTAACCCTAACCCATACCCTACGCCCTACCCGAACCCCTCCCCGAACCCGTACCCTAAGCCGTACCCTAACCCTCACCCTAACCCTAACCCTAACCCTAAGCTACCCTTGACTGCTTCTGCCTCCAATAGATTTCCTAAGCACTAGTGTTTTAAGGAACAGGTTAAAAAGAGAATCCTAATGTGATTTCTTGATAATGGGTGTGTTCCTTATCTTCTCCTAGTGTCTAAACTCTTCTCCATGGCTGGACCACCAAATAATATTCCTTTACGTGCTAAGGGGTATCTACAGAGTGGGATAGGTTTAATAACTAACCTCACCCTATCGCGTACCCTAACCCTAACCCCTACCCTAACACTAACACGTACCCTAATCCTAACCCGTACCCTAAACCGAGCCCTAACCCTAACACTAAACCTAACCCTAACCCTAACCCATAACCTACGCCCTACCCGAACCCCTCCCCGAACCCGTACCCTAAGCCATACCCTAACCCTCACCCTAACCCTAACCCTAACCCTAAGCTACCCTTGACTGCTTCTGCCTCCAATAGATTTCCTAAGCACTAGTGTTTTAAGGAACAGGTGAAAAAGAGAATCCTAATGTGATTTCTTGATAATGGGTGTGTTCCTTATCTTCTCCTCGTGTCTAAACTCTTCTCCATGGTTGGACCCCCAAATAATATTCCTTTACGTGATAAGGGGTTTCTAGAGAGTGTGATAGGTTTAATAACTACCCGCACCCTAATGCGTACCCTAACCCTAACCCCTACCCTAACCCTAACGCGTACCCTAATCCGAACCCATACCCTAAACCGAGCCCTAACCCTAACACTAGCCCTAACCCTATACCTAACCCATACCCTACGCCCTACCCGAACCCCTCCCCGAACCCGTACCCTAAGCCATACCCTAAC
This sequence comes from Balaenoptera acutorostrata, assembly GCF_949987535.1. Classification (NCBI taxonomy): domain Eukaryota; kingdom Metazoa; phylum Chordata; class Mammalia; order Artiodactyla; family Balaenopteridae; genus Balaenoptera; species Balaenoptera acutorostrata. The sequence continues at coordinate 34,722 of NW_026646512.1, read as the reverse complement.
CCTCACCCTAACCCTAACCCTAACCCTAAGCTACCCTTGACTGCTTCTGCCTCCAATAGATTTCCTAAGCACTAGTGTTTTAAGGAACAGGTTAAAAAGAGAATCCTAATGTGATTTCGTGATAATGGGTGTGTTCCTTATCTTCTCCTAGTGTCTAAACTCTTCTCCATGGCTGGACCCCCATTAATATTCCTTTACGTGCTAAGGGGTATCTAGAGAGTGGGATAGGTTTAATAACTACCCTCACCCTAACGCATACACTAACACTAACCCCTACCCTAACCCTAACGCGTACCCTAATCCTAACCCGTACCCTAAACCGAGCCCTAACCCTAACAGTAACCCTAACCCTAACCCTAACCCATACCCTACGCCCTACCCGAACCACTCCCCGAACCCGTACCCTAAGCCGTACCCTAACCCTCACCCTAACCCTAACCCTAACCCTAAGCTACCCTTGACTGCTTCTGCCTCCAATAGATTTCCTAAGCACTAGTGTTTTAAGGAACAGGTTAAAAAGAGAATCCTAATGTGATTTCTTGATAATGGGTGTGTTCCTTATCTTCTCCTCGTGTCTAAACTCTTCTCCATGGCTGGTCCCCCAAATAATATTCCTTTACGTGCTAAGGGGTATCTAGAGAGTGGGATAGGTTTAATAACTACCCTCACCCTAACGCGTACCCTAACCCTAACCCCTACCCTAACCCTAACGCGTACCCTAATCCTAACCCGTACCCTAAACCGAGCCCTAACCATAACAGTAACCCTAACCCTAACCCTAACCCATAGCCTACGCCCTACCCGAACCCCTCCCCGAACCCGTACCCTAAGCCATACCCTAGCCCTCACCCTAACCCTAACCCTAACCCTAAGCTACCCTTGACTGCTTCTGCCTCCAATAGATTTCCTAAGCACTAGTGTTTTAAGGAACAGTTTAAAAAGAGAATCATATTGTGATTTCTTGATAATGGGTGTGTTCCTTATCTTCTCCTAGTGTCTAAACTCTTCTCCATGGCTGGACCCCCAAATAATATTCCTTTACGTGCTAAGGGGTATCTAGAGAGTGGGATAGGTTTAATAACTACCCTCACCCTAAAGCGTACCCTAACCCTAACCACTACCCTAACACTAACGCGTACCCTAATCCTAACCCGTACCCTAAACCGAGCCCTAACCCTAACACTAACCCTAACCCTAACCCTAACCCATACCCTACGCCCTACCCGAACCCCTCCCCGAACCCGTACCCTAAGCCGTACCCTAACCCTCACCCTAACCCTAACCCTAACCCTAAGCTACCCTTGACGGCTTCTGCCTCCAATAGATTTCCTAAGCACTAGTGTTTTAAGGAACAGGTTAAAAAGAGAATCCTAATGTGATTTCTTGATAATGGGTGTGTTCCTTATCTTCTCCTCGTGTCTAAACTCTTCTCCATGGCTGGACCCCCAAATAATATTCCTTTACGTGCTAAGGGGTATCTAGAGAGTGGGATAGATTTAATAACTACCCTCACCCTAACGCGTACCCTAACCCTAACCCCTACCCTAACCCTAACGCGTACCCTAATCCTAACCCGTACCCTAAACCGAGCCCTAACCCTAACCCTTGCCCTAACCCTAACCCTAACCCATACCCTACGCCCTACCCGAACCCCTCCCCGAACCCGTACCCTAAGCCGTACCCTAACCCTCACCCTAACCCTAACCCTAACCCTAAGCTACCCTTGACTGCTTCTGCCTCCAATAGATTTCCTAAGCACTAGTGTTTTAAGGAACAGGTTAAAAAGAGAATCCTAATGTGATTTCTTGATAATGGGTGTGTTCCTTATCTTCTCCTAGTGTCTAAACTCTTCTCCATGGCTGGACCACCAAATAATATTCCTTTACGTGCTAAGGGGTATCTACAGAGTGGGATAGGTTTAATAACTAACCTCACCCTATCGCGTACCCTAACCCTAACCCCTACCCTAACACTAACACGTACCCTAATCCTAACCCGTACCCTAAACCGAGCCCTAACCCTAACACTAAACCTAACCCTAACCCTAACCCATACCCTACGCCCTACCCGAACCCCTCCCCGAACCCGTACCCTAAGCCATACCCTAACCCTCACCCTAACCCTAACCCTAACCCTAAGCTACCCTTGACTGCTTCTGCCTCCAATAGATTTCCTAAGCACTAGTGTTTTAAGGAACAGGTGAAAAAGAGAATCCTAATGTGATTTCTTGATAATGGGTGTGTTCCTTATCTTCTCCTCGTGTCTAAACTCTTCTCCATGGTTGGACCCCCAAATAATATTCCTTTACGTGCTAAGGGGTTTCTAGAGAGTGTGATAGGTTTAATAACTACCCGCACCCTAATGCGTACCCTAACCCTAACCCCTACCCTAACCCTAACGCGTACCCTAATCCGAACCCATACCCTAAACCGAGCCCTAACCCTAACACTAGCCCTAACCCTATACCTAACCCATACCCTACGCCCTACCCGAACCCCTCCCCGAACCCGTACCCTAAGCCATACCCTAAACCTCACCCTAACCCTAACCCTAACCCTAAGCTACCCTTGACTGCTTCTGCCTCCAATAGATTTCCTAAGCACTAGTGTTTTAAGGAACAGGTTAAAAAGAGAATCCTAATGTGATTTCGTGATAATGGGTGTGTTCCTTATCTTCTCCTAGTGTCTAAACTCTTCTCCATGGCTGGACCCCCATTAATATTCCTTTACGTGCTAAGGGGTATCTAGAGAGTGGGATAGGTTTAATAACTACCCTCACCCTAACGCATACACTAACACTAACCCCTACCCTAACCCTAACGCGTACCCTAATCCTAACCCGTACCCTAAACCGAGCCCTAACCCTAACAGTAACCCTAACCCTAACCCTAACCCATACCCTACGCCCTACCCGAACCCCTCCCCGAACCCGTACCCTAAGCCGTACCCTAACCCTCACCCTAACCCTAACCCTAACCCTAAGCTACCCTTGACTGCTTCTGCCTCCAATAGATTTCCTAAGCACTAGTGTTTTAAGGAACAGGTTAAAAAGAGAATCCTAATGTGATTTCTTGATAATGGGTGTGTTCCTTATCTTCTCCTCGTGTCTAAACTCTTCTCCATGGCTGGTCCCCCAAATAATATTCCTTTACGTGCTAAGGGGTATCTAGAGAGTGGGATAGGTTTAATAACTACCCTCACCCTAACGCGTACCCTAACCCTAACCCCTACCCTAACCCTAACGCGTACCCTAATCCTAACCCGTACCCTAAACCGAGCCCTAAGCATAACACTAACCCTAACCCTAACCCTAACCCATAGCCTACGCCCTACCCGAACCCCTCCCCGAACCCGTACCCTAAGCCATACCCTAGCCCTCACCCTAACCCTAACCCTAACCCTAAGCTACCCTTGACTGCTTCTGCCTCCAATAGATTTCCTAAGCACTAGTGTTTTAAGGAACAGTTTAAAAAGAGAATCATATTGTGATTTCTTGATAATGGGTGTGTTCCTTATCTTCTCCTAGTGTCTAAACTCTTCTCCATGGCTGGACCCCCAAATAATATTCCTTTACGTGCTAAGGGGTATCTAGAGAGTGGGATAGGTTTAATAACTACCCTCACCCTAAAGCGTACCCTAACCCTAACCACTACCCTAACACTAACGCGTACCCTAATCCTAACCCGTACCCTAAACCGAGCCCTAACCCTAACACTAACCCTAACCCTAACCCTAACCCATACCCTACGCCCTACCCGAACCCCTCCCCGAACCCGTACCCTAAGCCGTACCCTAACCCTCACCCTAACCCTAACCCTAACCCTAAGCTACCCTTGACTGCTTCTGCCTCCAATAGATTTCCTAAGCACTAGTGTTTTAAGGAACAGGTTAAAAAGAGAATCCTAATGTGATTTCTTGATAATGGGTGTGTTCCTTATCTTCTCCTCGTGTCTAAACTCTTCTCCATGGCTGGTCCCCCAAATAATATTCCTTTACGTGCTAAGGGGTATCTAGAGAGTGGGATAGGTTAATAACTACCCTCACCCTAACGCGTACCCTAACCCTAACCCCTACCCTAACCCTAACGCGTACCCTAATCCTAACCCGTACCCTAAACCGAGCCCTAACCATAACACTAACCCTAACCCTAACCCATAGCCTACGCCCTACCCGAACCCCTCCCCGAACCCGTACCCTAAGCCATACCCTAGACCTCACCCTACCCTAACCCTAACCCTAAGCTACCCTTGACTGCTTCTGCCTCCAATAGATTTCCTAAGCACTAGTGTTTTAAGGAACAGTTTAAAAAGAGAATCATATTGTGATTTCTTGATAATGGGTGTGTTCCTTATCTTCTCCTAGTGTCTAAACTCTTCTCCATGGCTGGACCCCCAAATAATATTCCTTTACGTGCTAAGGGGTATCTAGAGAGTGGGATAGGTTTAATAACTACCCTCACCCTAAAGCGTACCCTAACCCTAACCACTACCCTAACACTAACGCGTACCCTAATCCTAACCCGTACCCTAAACCGAGCCCTAACCCTAACACTAACCCTAACCCTAACCCTAACCCATACCCTACGCCCTACCCGAACCCCTCCCCGAACCCGTACCCTAAGCCGTACCCTAACCCTCACCCTATCCCTAACCCTAACCCTAAGCTACCCTTGACTGCTTCTGCCTCCAATAGATTTCCTAAGCACTAGTGTTTTAAGGAACAGGTTAAAAAGAGAATCCTAATGTGATTTCTTGATAATGGGTGTGTTCCTTATCTTCTCCTCGTGTCCAAACTCTTCTCCACGGCTGGACCCCCAAATAATATTCCTTTACGTGCTAAGGGGTATCTAGAGAGTGGGATAGATTTAATAACTACCCTCACCCTAACGCGTACCCTAACCCTAACCCCTACCCTAACCCTAACGCGTACCCTAATCCTAACCCGTACCCTAAACCGAGCCCTAACCCTAACCCTTGCCCTAACCCTAACCCTAACCCATACCCTACGCCCTACCAGAACCCCTCCCCGAACCCGTACCCTAAGCCGTACCCTAACCCTCACCCTAACCCTAACCCTAACCCTAAGCTACCGTTGACTGCTTCTGCCTCCAATAGATTTCCTAAGCACTAGTGTTTTAAGGAACAGGTTAAAAAAGAATCCTAATGTGATTTCTTGATAATGGGTGTGTTCCTTATCTTCTCCTAGTGTCTAAACTCTTCTCCATGGCTGGACCACCAAATAATATTCCTTTACGTGCTAAGGGGTATCTACAGAGTGGGATAGGTTTAATAACTAACCTCACCCTATCGCGTACCCTAACCCTAACCCCTACCCTAACACTAACACGTACCCTAATCCTAACCCGTACCCTAAACCGAGCCCTAACCCTAACACTAAACCTAACCCTAACCCTAACCCATACCCTACGCCCTCCCCGAACCCCTCCCCGAACCCGTACCCTAAGCCATACCCTAACCCTCACCCTAACCCTAACCCTAACCCTAAGCTACCCTTGACTGCTTCTGCCTCCAATAGATTTCCTAAGCACTAGTGTTTTAAGGAACAGGTTAAAAAGAGAATCCTAATGTGATTTCGTGATAATGGGTGTGTTCCTTATCTTCTCCTAGTGTCTAAACTCTTCTCCATGGCTGGACCCCCATTAATATTCCTTTACGTGCTAAGGGGTATCTAGAGAGTGGGATAGGTTTAATAACTACCCTCACCCTAACGCGTACCCTAACCCTAACCCCTACCCTAACCCTAACGCGTACCCTAATCCTATCCCGTACCCTAAACCGAGCCCTAAACCTAACGCTAGCCCTAACCCTAACCCTAACCCATACCATACGCCCTACCCGAACACCTCCCCAAACCCGTACCCTAAGCCATACCCTAGCCCTCACCCTAACCCTAACACGAACCCTAAGCTACCCTTGACTGCTTCTGCCTCCAATAGATTTCCTAAGCACTAGTGTTTTAAGGAACAGGTTAAAAAGAGAATCCTAATGTGATTTCGTGATAATGGGTGTGTTCCTTTTCTTCTCCTAGTGTCTAAACTCTTCTCCATGGCTGGACCCCCAAATAATATTCCTTTACGTGCTAAGGGGTATCTAGAGAGTGGGATAGGTTTAATAACTACCCTCACCCTAACACGTACCCTAACCCTAACCCCTACCCTAACCCTAGCGCGTACCCTAATCCTAACCCGTACCCTAAACCGAGCCCTAACCCTAACACTAACTCTAACCCTAACCCTAACCCATACCCTACGCCCTACCCGAACCCCTCCCTCAACCCCTACCCTAAACTGTACCCTAACCCTCACCCTAACCCTAACCCTAACCCTAAGCTACCCTTGACGGCTTCTGCCTCCAATAGATTTCCTAAGCACTAGTGTTTTAAGGAACAGTTTAAAAAGAGAATCATATTGTGATTTCTTGATAATGGGTGTGTTCCTTATCTTCTCCTAGTGTCTAAACTCTTCTCCATGGCTGGACCCCCAAATAATATTCCTTTACGTGCTAAGGGGTATCTAGAGAGTGGGATAGGTTTAATAACTACCCTCACCCTAAAGCGTACCCTAACCCTAACCACTACACTAACACTAACGCGTACCCTAATCCTAACCCGTACCCTAAACCGAGCCCTAACCCTAACAATAACCCTAACCCTAACCCTAACCCATACCCTACGCCCTACCCGAACCCCTCCCCGAACCCGTACCCTAAGCCGTACCCTAACCCTCACCCTAACCCTAACCCTAACCCTAAGCTACCCTTGACTGCTTCTGCCTCCAATAGATTTCCTAAGCACTAGTGTTTTAAGGCACAGGTTAAAAAGAGAATCCTAATGTGATTTCTTGATAATGGGTGTGTTCCTTATCTTCTCCTAGTGTCTAAACTCTTCTCCATGGCTGGACCCCCAAATAATATTCCTTTACGTGCTAAGGGGTATCTAGAGAGTGGGATAGGTTTAATAACTAACCTAACCCTATCGCGTACCCTAACCCTAACCCCTACCCTAACCCTAACGCGTACCCTAATCCTAACCCGTACCCTAAACCGAGCCCTAACCCTAACCCTTGCCCTAACCCTAACCCTAACCCATACCCTACGCCCTACCCGAACCCCTCCCCGAACCCGTACCCTAAGCCGTACCCTAACCCTCACCCTAACCCTAACCCTAACCCTAAGCTACCCTTGACTGCTTCTGCCTCCAATAGATTTCCTAAGCACTAGTGTTTTAAGGAACAGGTTAAAAAGAGAATCCTAATGTGATTTCTTGATAATGGGTGTGTTCCTTATCTTATCCTAGTGTCTAAACTCTTCTCCATGGCTGGACCACCAAATAATATTCCTTTACGTGCTAAGGGGTATCTACAGAGTGGGATAGGTTTAATAACTAACCTCACCCTATCGCGTACCCTAACCCTAACCCCTACCCTAACACTAACACGTACCCTAATCCTAACCCGTACCCTAAACCGAGCCCTAACCCTAACACTAAACCTAACCCTAACCCTAACCCATACCCTACGCCCTACCCGAACCCCTCCCCGAACCCGTACCCTAAGCCATACCCTAACCCTCACCCTAACCCTAACCCTAACCCTAAGCTACCCTTGACTGCTTCTGCCTCCAATAGATTTCCTAAGCACTAGTGTTTTAAGGAACAGGTTAAAAAGAGAATCCTAATGTGATTTCGTGATAATGGGTGTGTTCCTTATCTTCTCCTAGTGTCTAAACTCTTCTCCATGGCTGGACCCCCATTAATATTCCTTTACGTGCTAAGGGATATCTAGAGAGTGGGATAGGTTTAATAACTACCCTCACCCTAACACATACACTAACCCTAACCCCTACCCTAACCCTAACGCGTACCCTAATCCTAACCCGTACCCTAAACCGAGCCCTAACCCTAACACTAACCCTAACCCTAACCCTAACCCATACCCTACGCCCTACCCGAACCCCTCCCCGAACCCGTACCCTAAGCCGTACCCTAACCCTCACCCTAACCCTAACCCTAAGCTACCCTTGACTGCTTCTGCCTCCAATAGATTTCCTAAGCACTAGTGTTTTAAGGAACAGGTTAAAAAGAGAATCCTAATGTGATTTCTTGATAATGGGTGTGTTCCTTATCTTCTCCTCGTGTCTAAACTCTTCTCCATGGCTGGTCCCCCAAATAATATTCCTTTACGTGCTAAGGGGTATCTAGAGAGTGGGATAGGTTTAATAACTACCCTCACCCTAACGCGTACCCTAACCCTAACCCCTACCCTAACCCTAACTCGTACCCTAATCCTAACCCGTACCCTAAACCGAGCCCTAACCATAACACTAACCCTAACCCTAACCCTAACCCATAGCCTACGCCCTACCCGAACCCCTCCCCGAACCCGTACCCTAAGCCATACCCTAGCCCTCACCCTAACCCTAACCCTAACCCTAAGCTACCCTTGACTGCTTCTGCCTCCAATAGATTTCCTAAGCACAAGTGTTTTAAGGAACAGTTTAAAAAGAGAATCATATTGTGATTTCTTGATAATGGGTGTGTTCCTTATCTTCTCCTAGTGTCTAAACTCTTCTCCATGGCTGAACCCCCAAATAATATTCCTTTACGTGCTAAGGGGTATCTAGACAGTGGGATAGGTTTAATAACTACCCTCACCCTAAAGCGTACCCTAACCCTAACCACTACCCTAACACTAACGCGTACCCTAATCCTAACCCGTACCCTAAACCGAGCCCTAACCCTAACACTAACCCTAACCCTAACCCTAACCCATACCCTACGCCCTACCCGAACCCCTCCCCGAACCCGTACCCTAAGCCGTACCCTAACCCTCACCCTAACCCTAACCCTAACCCTAAGCTACCCTTGACGGCTTCTGCCTCCAATAGATTTCCTAAGCACTAGTGTTTTAAGGAACAGGTTAAAAAGAGAATCCTAATGTGATTTCTTGATAATGGGTGTGTTCCTTATCTTCTCCTCGTGTCTAAACTCTTCTCCATGGCTGGACCCCCAAATAATATTCCTTTACGTGCTAAGGGGTATCTAGAGAGTGGGATAGATTTAATAACTACCCTCACCCTAACGCGTACCCTAACCCTAACCCCTACCCTAACCCTAACGCGTACCCTAATCCTAACCCGTACCCTAAACCGAGCCCTAACCCTAACCCTTGCCCTAACCCTAACCCTAACCCATACCCTACGCCCTACCCGAACCCCTCCCCGAACCCGTACCCTAAGCCGTACCCTAACCCTCACCCTAACCCTAACCCTAACCCTAAGCTACCCTTGACTGCTTCTGCCTCCAATAGATTTCCTAAGCACTAGTGTTTTAAGGAACAGGTTAAAAAGAGAATCCTAATGTGATTTCTTGATAATGGGTGTGTTCCTTATCTTCTCCTCGTGTCTAAACTCTTCTCCATGTCTGGACCACCAAATAATATTCCTTTACGTGCTAAGGGGTATCTACAGAGTGGGATAGGTTTAATAACTAACCTCACCCTATCGCATACCCTAACCCTAACCCCTACCCTAACACTAACACGTACCCTAATCCTAACCTGTACCCTAAACCGAGCCCTAACCCTAACACTAGCCCTAACCCTATACCTAACCCATACCCTACGCCCTACCCGAACCCCTCCCCGAACCCGTACCCTAAGCCATACCCTAACCCTCACCCTAACCCTAACCCTAACCCTAAGCTACCCTTGACTGCTTCTGCCTCCAATAGATTTCCTAAGCACTAGTGTTTTAAGGAACAGGTTAAAAAGAGAATCCTAATGTGATTTCGTGATAATGGGTGTGTTCCTTATCTTCTCCTAGTGTCTAAACTCTTCTCCATGGCTGGACCCCCATTAATATTCCTTTACGTGCTAAGGGGTATCTAGAGAGTGGGATAGGTTTAATAACTACCCTCACCCTAACGCATACACTAACCCTAACCCCTACCCTAACCCTAACGCGTACCCTAATCCTAACCCGTACCCTAAACCGAGCCCTAACCCTAACACTAACCCTAACCCTAACCCTAACCCATACCCTACGCCCTACCCGAACCCCTCCCCGAACCCGTACCCTAAGCCGTACCCTAACCCTCACCCTAACCCTAACCCTAACCCTAAGCTACCCTTGACTGCTTCTGCCTCCAATAGATTTCCTAAGCACTAGTGTTTTAAGGAACAAGTTAAAAAGAGAATCCTAATGTGATTTCTTGATAATGGGTGTGTTCCTTATCTTCTCCTCGTGTCTAAACTCTTCTCCATGGCTGGTCCCCCAAATAATATTCCTTTACGTGCTAAGGGGTATCTAGAGAGTGGGATAGGTTTAATAACTACCCTCACCCTAACGCGTACCCTAACCCTAACCCCTACCCTAACCCTAACGCGTACCCTAATCCTAACCCGTACCCTAAACCGAGCCCTAACCATAACACTAACCCTAACCCTAACCCTAACCCATAGCCTACGCCCTACCCGAACCCCTCCCCGAACCCGTACCCTAAGCCATACCCTAGCCCTCACCCTAACCCTAACCCTAACCCTAAGCTACCCTTGACTGCTTCTGCCTCCAATAGATTTCCTAAGCACTAGTGTTTTAAGGAACAGTTTAAAAAGAGAATCATATTGTGATTTCTTGATAATGGGTGTGTTCCTTATCTTCTCCTAGTGTCTAAACTCTTCTCCATGGCTGGACCCCCAAATAATATTCCTTTACGTGCTAAGGGGTATCTAGAGAGTGGGATAGGTTTAATAACTACCCTCACCCTAAAGCGTACCCTAACCCTAACCACTACCCTAACACTAACGCGTACCCTAATCCTAACACGTACCCTAAACCGAGCCCTAACACTAACCCTAACCCTAACCCTAACCCTAACCCATACCCTACGCCCTACCCGAACCCCTCCCCGAACCCGTACCCTAAGCCATACCCTAACCCTCACCCTAACCCTAACCCTAACCCTAAGCTACCCTTGACTGCTTCTGCCTCCAATAGATTTCCTAAGCACTAGTGTTTTAAGGAACAGGTGAAAAAGAGAATCCTAATGTGATTTCTTGATAATGGGTGTGTTCCTTATCTTCTCCTCGTGTCTAAACTCTTCTCCATGGCTGGACCCCCAAATAATATTCCTTTACGTGCTAAGGGGTATCTAGAGAGTGGGATAGATTTAATAACTACCCTCACCCTAACGCGTACCCTAACCCTAACCCCTACCCTAACCCTAACGCGTACCCTAATCCTAACCCGTACCCTAAACCGAGCCCTAACCCTAACCCTTGCCCTAACCCTAACCCTAACCCATACCCTACGCCCTACCCGAACCCCTCCCCGAACCCGTACCCTAAGCCGTACCCTAACCCTCACCCTAACCCTAACCCTAACCCTAAGCTACCCTTGACTGCTTCTGCCTCCAATAGATTTCCTAAGCACTAGTGTTTTAAGGAACAGGTTAAAAAGAGAATCCTAATGTGATTTCTTGATAATGGGTGTGTTCCTTATCTTCTCCTAGTGTCTAAACTCTTCTCCATGGCTGGACCACCAAATAATATTCCGTTACGTGCTAAGGGGTATCTACAGAGTGGGATAGGTTTAATAACTAACCTCACCCTATCGCGTACCCTAACCCTAACCCCTACCCTAACACTAACACGTACCCTAATCCTAACCCGTACCCTAAACCGAGCCCTAACCCTAACACTAAACCTAACCCTAACCCTAACCCATACCCTACGCCCTACCCGAACCCCTCCCCGAACCCGTACCCTAAGCCATACCCTAACCCTCACCCTAACCCTAACCCTAACCCTAAGCTACCCTTGACTGCTTCTGCCTCCAATAGATTTCCTAAGCACTAGTGTTTTAAGGAACAGGTGAAAAAGAGAATCCTAATGTGATTTCTTGATAATGGGTGTGTTCCTTATCTTCTCCTCGTGTCTAAACTCTTCTCCATGGTTGGACCCCCAAATAATATTCCTTTACGTGCTAAGGGGTTTCTAGAGAGTGTGATAGGTTTAATAACTACCCGCACCCTAATGCGTACCCTAACCCTAACCCCTACCCTAACCCTAACGCGTACCCTAATCCGAACCCATACCCTAAACCGAGCCCTAACCCTAACACTAGCCCTAACCCTATACCTAACCCATACCCTACGCCCCACCCGAACCCCTCCCCGAACCCGTACCCTAAGCCATACCCTAACCCTCAGCCTAACCCTAACCCTAACCCTAAGCTACCCTTGACTGCTTCTGCCTCCAATAGATTTCCTAAGCACTAGTGTTTTAAGGAACAGGTTAAAAAGAGAATCCTAATGTGATTTCGTGATAATGGGTGTGTTCCTTATCTTCTCCTAGTGTCTAAACTCTTCTCGATGGCTGGACCCCCATTAATATTCCTTTACGTGCTAAGGGGTATCTAGAGAGTGGGATAGGTTTAATAACTACCCTCACCCTAACGCATACACTAACCCTAACTCCTACCCTAACCCTAACGCGTACCCTAATCCTAACCCGTACCCTTAACCGAGCCCTAACCCTAACACTAACCCTAACCCTAACCCTAACCCATACCCTACGCCCTACCCGAACCCCTCCCCGAACCCGTACCCTAAGCCGTACCCTAACCCTCACCCTAACCCTAACCCTAACCCTAAGCTACCCTTGACAGCTTCTGCCTCCAATAGATTTCCTAAGCACTAGTGTTTTAAGGAACAGGTTAAAAAGAGAATCCTAATGTGATTTCTTGATAATAGGTGTGTTCCTTATCTTCTCCTCGTGTCTAAACTCTTCTCCATGGCTGGTCCCCCAAATAATATTCCTCTACGTGCTAAGGGGTATCTAGAGAGTGGGATAGGTTTAATAACTACCCTCACCCTAACGCGTACCCTAACCCTAACCCCTACCCTAACCCTAACGCGTAACCTAATCCTAACCCGTACCCTAAACCGAGCCCTAACCATAACACTAACCCTAACCCTAACCCTAACCCATAGCCTATGCCCTACCCGAACCCCTCCCCACGCCCTACCCGAACCCCTCCCCGAACCCGTACCCTAAGCCATACCCTAGCCCTCACCCTAACCCTAACCCTAACCCTAAGCTACCCTTGACTGCTTCTGCCTCCAATAGATTTCCTAAGCACTAGTGTTTTAAGGAACAGTTTAAAAAGAGAATCATATTGTGATTTCTTGATAATGGGTGTGTTCCTTATCTTCTCCTAGTGTCTAAACTCTTCTCCATGGCTGGACCCCCAAATAATATTCCTTTACGTGCTAAGGGGTATCTAGAGAGTGGGATAGGTTTAATAACTACCCTCACCCTAAAGTGTACCCTAACCCTAACCACTACCCTAACACTAACGCGTACCCTAATCCTAACCCGTACCCTAAACCGAGCCCTAACCCTAACACTAACCCTAACCCTAAACCTAACCCCTCCCCGAACCCGTACCCTAAGCCGTACCCTAACCCTCACCCTAACCCTAACCCTAACCCTAAGCTACCCTTGACGGCTTCTGCCTCCAATAGATTTCCTAAGCACTAGTGTTTTAAGGAACAGGTTAAAAAGAGAATCCTAATGTGATTTCTTGATAATGGGTGTGTTCCTTATCTTCTCCTCGTGTCTAAACTCTTCTCCATGGCTGGACCCCCAAATAATATTCCTTTACGTGCTAAGGGGTATCTAGAGAGTGGGATAGATTTAATAACTTCCCTCACCCTAACGCGTACCCTAACCCTAACCCCTACCCTAACCCTAACGCGTACCCTAATCCTAACCCGTACCCTAAACCGAGCCCTAACCCTAACCCTTGCCCTAACCCTAACCCTAACCCATACCCTACGCCCTACCCGAACCCCTCCCCGAACCCGTACCCTAAGCCGTACCCTAACCCTCACCCTAACCCTAACCCTAACCCTAAGCTACCCTTGACTGCTTCTGCCTCCAATAGATTTCCTAAGCACTAGTGTTTTAAGGAACAGGTTAAAAAGAGAATCCTAATGTGATTTCTTGATAATGGGTGTGTTCCTTATCTTCTCCTAGTGTCTAAACTCTTCTCCATGGCTGGACCACCAAATAATATTCCTTTACGTGCTAAGGGGTATCTACAGAGTGGGATAGGTTTAATAACTAACCTCACCCTATCGCGTACCCTAACCCTAACCCCTACCCTAACACTAACACGTACCCTAATCCTAACCCGTACCCTAAACCGAGCCCTAACCCTAACACTAAACCTAACCCTAACCCTAACCCATACCCTACGCCCTACCCGAACCCCTCCCCGAACCCGTACCCTAAGCCGTACCCTAACCCTCACCCTAACCCTAACCCTAACCCTAAGCTACCCTTGACTGCTTCTGCCTCCAATAGATTTCCTAAGCACTAGTGTTTTAAGGAACAGGTGAAAAAGAGAATCCTAATGTGATTTCTTGATAATGGGTGTGTTCCTTATCTTCTCCTCGTGTCTAAACTCTTCTCCATGGTTGGACCCCCAAATAATATTCCTTTACGTGCTAAGGGGTTTCTAGAGAGTGTGATAGGTTTAATAACTACCCGCACCCTAATGCGTACCCTAACCCTAACCCCTACCCTAACCCTAACGCGTACCCTAATCCGAACCCATACCCTAAACCGAGCCCTAACCCTAACACTAGCCCTAACCCTATACCTAACCCATACCCTACGCCCTACCCGAACCCCTCCCCGAACCCTTACCCTAAGCCATACCCTAACCCTCACCCTAACCCTAACCCTAACCCTAAGCTACCCTTGACTGCTTCTGCCTCCAATAGATTTCCTAAGCACTAGTGTTTTAAGGAACAGGTTAAAAAGAGAATCCTAATGTGATTTCGTGATAATGGGTGTGTTCCTTATCTTCTCCTAGTGTCTAAACTCTTCTCCATGGCTGGACCCCCATTAATATTCCTTTACGTGCTAAGGGGTATCTAGAGAGTGGGATAGGTTTAATAACTACCCTCACCCTAACGCGTACACTAACCCTAACCCCTACCCTAACCCTAACGCGTACCCTAATCCTAACCCGTACCCTAAACCGAGCCCTAACCCTAACACTAACCCTAACCCTAACCCTAACCCATACCCTACGCCCTACCCGAACCCCTCCCCGAACCCGTACCCTAAGCCGTACCCTAACCCTCACCCTAACCCTAACCCTAACCCTAAGCTACCCTTGACTGCTTCTGCCTCCAATAGATTTCCTAAGCACTAGTGTTTTAAGGAACAGGTTAAAAAGAGAATCCTAATGTGATTTCTTGATAATGGGTGTGTTCCTTATCTTCTCCTCGTGTCTAAACTCTTCTCCATGGCTGGTCCCCCAAATAATATTCCTTTACGTGCTAAGGGGTATCTAGAGAGTGGGATAGGTTTAATAACTACCCTCACCCTAACGCGTACCCTAACCCTAAACCCTACCCTAACCCTAACGCGTACCCTAATCCTATCCCGTACCCTAAACCGAGCCCTAAACCTAACGCTAGCCCTAACCCTAACCCTAACCCATACCATACGCCCTACCCGAACACCTCCCCAAACCCGTACCCTAAGCAATACCCTAGCCCTCACCCTAACCCTAACACTAACCCTAAGCTACCCTTGACTGCTTCTGCCTCCAATAGATTTCCTAAGCACTAGTGTTTTAAGGAACAGGTTAAAAAGAGAATCCTACTGTGATTTCGTGATAATGGGTGTGTTCCTTTTCTTCTCCTAGTGTCTAAACTCTTCTCCATGGCTGGACCCCCAAATAATATTCCTTTACGTGCTAAGGGGTATCTAGAGAGTGGGATAGGTTTAATAACTACCCTCACCCTAACACGTACCCTAACCCTAACCCCTACTCTAACCCTAGCGCGTACCCTAATCCTAACCCTTACCCTAAACCGAGCCCTAACCCTAACACTAACTCTAACCCTAACCCTAACCCATACCCTACGCCCTACCCGAACCCCTCCCTCAACCCCTACCCTAAACTGTACCCTAACCCTCACCCTAACCCTAACCCTAACCCTAAGCTACCCTTGACGGCTTCTGCCTCCAATAGATTTCCTAAGCACTAGTGTTTTAAGGAACAGTTTAAAAAGAGAATCATATTGTGATTTCTTGATAATGGGTGTGTTCCTTATCTTCTCCTAGTGTCTAAACTCTTCTCCATGGCTGGACCCCCAAATAATATTCCTTTACGTGCTAAGGGGTATCTAGAGAGTGGGATAGGTTTAATAACTACCCTCACCCTAAAGCGTACCCTAACCCTAACCACTACCCTAACACTAACGCGTACCCTAATCCTAACCCGTACCCTAAACCGAGCCCTAACCCTAACACTAACCCTAACCCTAACCCTAACCCATACCCTACGCCCTACACGAACCCCTCCCCGAACCCGTACCCTAAGCCGTACCCTAACCCTCACCCTAACCCTAACCCTAACCCTAAGCTACCCTTGACTGCTTCTGCCTCCAATAGATTTCCTAAGCACTAGTGTTTTAAGGCACAGGTTAAAAAGAGAATCCTAATGTGATTTCTTGATAATGGGTGTGTTCCTTATCTTCTCCTAGTGTCTAAACTCTTCTCCATGGCTGGACCACCAAATAATATTCCTTTACGTGCTAAGGGGTATCTAGAGAGTGGGATAGGTTTAATAACTAACCTCACCCTATCGCGTACCCTAACCCTAAACCCTACCCTAACACTAACGCGTACCCTAATCCTAACCCGTACCCTAAACCGAGCCCTAACCCTAACACTAACCCTAACCGTAACCCTAACCCATACCCTACGCCCTACCCGAACCCCTCCCCGAACCCGTACCCTAAGCCATACCCTAACCCTCACCCTAACCCTAACCCTAACCCTAAGCTACCCTTGACTGCTTCTGCCTCCAATAGATTTCCTAAGCACTAGTGTTTTAAGGAACAGGTGAAAAGAGAATCCTAATGTGATTTCTTGATAATGGGTGTGTTCCTTATCTTCTCCTCGTGTCTAAACTCTTCTCCATGGCTGGACCCCCAAATAATATTCCTTTACGTGCTAAGGGGTATCTAGAGAGTGGGATAGATTTAATAACTACCCTCACCCTAATGCGTACCCTAACCCTAACCCCTACCCTAACCCTAACGCGTACCCTAATCCTAACCCGTACCCTAAACCGAGCCCTAACCCTAACCCTTGCACTAACCCTAACCCTAACCCATACCCTACGCCCTACCCGAACCCCTCCCCGAACCCGTACCCTAAGCCGTACCCTAACCATCACCCTAACCCTAACCCTAACCCTAAGGTACCCTTGACTGCTTCTGCCTCCAATAGATTTCCTAAGCACTAGTGTTTTAAGGAACAGGTTAAAAAGAGAATCCTAATGTGATTTCTTGATAATGGGTGTGTTCCTTATCTTCTCCTAGTGTCTAAACTCTTCTCCATGGCTGGACCACCAAATAATATTCCTTTACGTGCTAAGGGGTATCTACAGAGTGGGATAGGTTTAACAACTAACCTCACCCTATCGCGTACCCTAACCCTAACCCCTACCCTAACACTAACACGTACCCTAATCCTAACCCGTACCCTAAACCGAGCCCTAACCCTAACACTAAACCTAACCCTAACCCTAACCCATACCCTACGCCCTACCCGAACCCCTCCCCGAACCCGTACCCTAAGCCATACCCTAACCCTCACCCTAACCCTAACCCTAACCCTAAGCTACCCTTGACTGCTTCTGCCTCCAATAGATTTCCTAAGCACTAGTGTTTTAAGGAACAGGTGAAAAAGAGAATCCTAATGTGATTTCTTGATAATGGGTGTGTTCCTTATCTTCTCCTCGTGTCTAAACTCTTCTCCATGGTTGGACCCCCAAATAATATTCCTTTACGTGCTAAGGGGTTTCTAGAGAGTGTGATAGGTTTAATAACTACCCGCACCCTAATGCGTACCCTAACCCTAACCCCTACCCTAACCCTAACGCGTACCCTAATCCGAACCCATACCCTAAACCGAGCCCTAACCCTAACACTAGCCCTAACCCTATACCTAACCCATACCCTACGCCCTACCCGAACCCCTCCCCGAACCCGTACCCTAAGCCATACCCTAACCCTCACCCTAACCCTAACACTAACCCTAAGCTACCCTTGACTGCTTCTGCCTCCAATAGATTTCCTAAGCACTAGTGTTTTAAGGAACAGGTTAAAAAGAGAATCCTACTGTGATTTCGTGATAATGGGTGTGTTCCTTTTCTTCTCCTAGTGTCTAAACTCTTCTCCATGGCTGGACCCCCAAATAATATTCCTTTACGTGCTAAGGGGTATCTAGAGAGTGGGATAGGTTTAATAACTACCCTCACCCTAACACGTACCCTAACCCTAACCCCTACTCTAACCCTAGCGCGTACCCTAATCCTAACCCTTACCCTAAACCGAGCCCTAACCCTAACACTAACTCTAACCCTAACCCTAACCCATACCCTACGCCCTACCCGAACCCCTCCCTCAACCCCTACCCTAAACTGTACCCTAACCCTCACCCTAACCCTAACCCTAACCCTAAGCTACCCTTGACGGCTTCTGCCTCCAATAGATTTCCTAAGCACTAGTGTTTTAAGGAACAGTTTAAAAAGAGAATCATATTGTGATTTCTTGATAATGGGTGTGTTCCTTATCTTCTCCTAGTGTCTAAACTCTTCTCCATGGCTGGACCCCCAAATAATATTCCTTTACGTGCTAAGGGGTATCTAGAGAGTGGGATAGGTTTAATAACTACCCTCACCCTAAAGCGTACCCTAACCCTAACCACTACCCTAACACTAACGCGTACCCTAATCCTAACCCGTACCCTAAACCGAGCCCTAACCCTAACACTAACCCTAACCCTAACCCTAACCCATACCCTACGCCCTACCCGAACCCCTCCCCGAACCCGTACCCTAAGCCGTACCCTAACCCTCACCCTAACCCTAACCCTAACCCTAAGCTACCCTTGACTGCTTCTGCCTCCAATAGATTTCCTAAGCACTAGTGTTTTAAGGCACAGGTTAAAAAGAGAATCCTAATGTGATTTCTTGATAATGGGTGTGTTCCTTATCTTCTCCTAGTGTCTAAACTCTTCTCCATGGCTGGACCACCAAATAATATTCCTTTACGTGCTAAGGGGTATCTAGAGAGTGGGATAGGTTTAATAACTAACCTCACCCTATCGCGTACCCTAACCCTAAACCCTACCCTAACACTAACACGTACCCTAATCCTAACCCGTACCCTAAACCGAGCCCTAACCCTAACACTAACCCTAACCGTAACCCTAACCCATACCCTACGCCCTACCCGAACCCCTCCCCGAACCCGTACCCTAAGCCATACCCTAACCCTCACCCTAACCCTAACCCTAACCCTAAGCTACCCTTGACTGCTTCTGCCTCCAATAGATTTCCTAAGCACTAGTGTTTTAAGGAACAGGTGAAAAGAGAATCCTAATGTGATTTCTTGATAATGGGTGTGTTCCTTATCTTCTCCTCGTGTCTAAACTCTTCTCCATGGCTGGACCCCCAAATAATATTCCTTTACGTGCTAAGGGGTATCTAGAGAGTGGGATAGATTTAATAACTACCCTCACCCTAATGCGTACCCTAACCCTAACCCCTACCCTAACCCTAACGCGTACCCTAATCCTAACCCGTACCGTAAACCGAGCCCTAACCCTAACCCTTGCACTAACCCTAACCCTAACCCATACCCTACGCCCTACCCGAACCCCTCCCCGAACCCGTACCCTAAGCCGTACCCTAACCCTCACCCTAACCCTAACCCTAACCCTAAGGTACCCTTGACTGCTTCTGCCTCCAATAGATTTCCTAAGCACTAGTGTTTTAAGGAACAGGTTAAAAAGAGAATCCTAATGTGATTTCTTGATAATGGGTGTGTTCCTTATCTTCTCCTAGTGTCTAAACTCTTCTCCATGGCTGGACCACCAAATAATATTCCTTTACGTGCTAAGGGGTATCTACAGAGTGGGATAGGTTTAACAACTAACCTCACCCTATCGCGTACCCTAACCCTAACCCCTACCCTAACACTAACACGTACCCTAATCCTAACCCGTACCCTAAACCGAGCCCTAACCCTAACACTAAACCTAACCCTAACCCTAACCCATACCCTACGCCCTACCCGAACCCCTCCCCGAACCCGTACCCTAAGCCATACCCTAACCCTCACCCTAACCCTAACCCTAACCCTAAGCTACCCTTGACTGCTTCTGCCTCCAATAGATTTCCTAAGCACTAGTGTTTTAAGGAACAGGTGAAAAAGAGAATCCTAATGTGATTTCTTGATAATGGGTGTGTTCCTTATCTTCTCCTCGTGTCTAAACTCTTCTCCATGGTTGGACCCCCAAATAATATTCCTTTACGTGCTAAGGGGTTTCTAGAGAGTGTGATAGGTTTAATAACTACCCGCACCCTAATGCGTACCCTAACCCTAACCCCTACCCTAACCCTAACGCGTACCCTAATCCGAACCCATACCCTAAACCGAGCCCTAACCCTAACACTAGCCCTAACCCTATACCTAACCCATACCCTACGCCCTACCCGAACCCCTCCCCGAACCCGTACCCTAAGCCATACCCTAACCCTCACCCTAACCCTAACCCTAACCCTAAGCTACCCTTGACTGCTTCTGCCTCCAATAGATTTCCTAAGCACTAGTGTTTTAAGGAACAGGTTAAAAAGAGAATCCTATTGTGATTTCGTGATAATGGGTGTGTTCCTTATCTTCTCCTAGTGTCTAAACTCTTCTCCATGGCTGGACCCCCATTAATATTCCTTTACGTGCTAAGGGATATCTAGAGAGTGGGATAGGTTTAATAACTACCCTCACCCTAACGCATACACTAACCCTAACCCCTACCCTAACCCTAACGCGTACCCTAATCCTAACCCGTACCCTAAACCGAGCCCTAACCCTAACACTAACCCTAACCCTAACCCTAACCCATACACTACGCCCTACCCGAAACCCTCCCCGAACCCGTACCCTAAGCCGTACCCTAACCCTCACCCTAACCCTAACCCTAACCCTAAGCTACCCTTGACTGCTTCTGCCTCCAATAGATTTCCTAAGCACTAGTGTTTTAAGGAACAGGTTAAAAAGAGAATCCTAATGTGATTTCTTGATAATGGGTGTGTTCCTTATCTTCTCCTCGTGTCTAAACTCTTCTCCATGGCTGGTCCCCCAAATAATATTCCTTTACGTGCTAAGGGGTATCTAGAGAGTGGGATAGGTTTAATAACTACCCTCACCCTAACGCGTACCCTAACCCTAACCCCTACCCTAACCCTAACGCGTACCCTAATCCTAACCCGTACCCTAAACCGAGCCCTAACCATAACACTAACCCTAACCCTAACCCTAACCCATAGCTTACGCCCTACCCGAACCCCTCCCCGAACCCGTACCCTAAGCCATACCCTAGCCCTCACCCTAACCCTAACCCTAACCCTAAGCTACCCTTGACTGCTTCTGCCTCCAATAGATTTCCTAAGCACTAGTGTTTTAAGGAACAGTTTAAAAAGAGAATCATATTGTGATTTCTTGATAATGGGTGTGTTCCTTATCTGCTCCTAGTGTCTAAACTCTTCTCCATGGCTGGACCCCCAAATAATATTCCTTTACGTGCTAAGGGGTATCTAGAGAGTGGGATAGGTTTAATAACTACCCTCACCCTAAAGCGTACCCTAACCCTAACCACTACCCTAACACTAACGCGTACCCTAATCCTAACCCGTACCCTAAACCGAGCCCTAACCCTAACACTAACCCTAACCCTAAACCTAACCCCTCCCCGAACCCGTACCCTAAGCCGTACCCTAACCCTCACCCTAACCCTAACCCTAACCCTAAGCTACCCTTGACGGCTTCTGCCTCCAATAGATTTCCTAAGCACTAGTGTTTTAAGGAACAGGTTAAAAAGAGAATCCTAATGTGATTTCTTGATAATGGGTGTGTTCCTTATCTTCTCCTCGTGTCTAAACTCTTCTCCATGGCTGGACCCCCAAATAATATTCCTTTACGTGCTAAGGGGTATCTAGAGAGTGGGATAGATTTAATAACTTCCCTCACCCTAACGCGTACCCTAACCCTAACCCCTACCCTAACCCTAACGCGTACCCTAATCCTAACCCGTACCCTAAACCGAGCCCTAACCCTAACCCTTGCCCTAACCCTAACCCTAACCCATACCCTACGCCCTACCCGAACCCCTCCCCGAACCCGTACCCTAAGCCGTACCCTAACCCTCACCCTAACCCTAACCCTAACCCTAAGCTACCCTTGACTGCTTCTGCCTCCAATAGATTTCCTAAGCACTAGTGTTTTAAGGAACAGGTTAAAAAGAGAATCCTAATGTGATTTCTTGATAATGGGTGTGTTCCTTATCTTCTCCTAGTGTCTAAACTCTTCTCCATGGCTGGACCACCAAATAATATTCCTTTACGTGCTAAGGGGTATCTACAGAGTGGGATAGGTTTAATAACTAACCTCACCCTATCGCGTACCCTAACCCTAACCCCTACCCTAACACTAACACGTACCCTAATCCTAACCCGTAACCTAAACCGAGCCCTAACCCTAACACTAAACCTAACCCTAACCCTAACCCATACCCTACGCCCTACCCGAACCCCTCCCCGAACCCGTACCCTAAGCCATACCCTAACCCTCACCCTAACCCTAACCCTAACCCTAAGCTACCCTTGACTGCTTCTGCCTCCAATAGATTTCCTAAGCACTAGTGTTTTAAGGAACAGGTGAAAAAGAGAATCCTAATGTGATTTCTTGATAATGGGTGTGTTCCTTATCTTCTCCTCGTGTCTAAACTCTTCTCCATGGTTGGACCCCCAAATAATATTCCTTTACGTGCTAAGGGGTTTCTAGAGAGTGTGATAGGTTTAATAACTACCCGCACCCTAATGCGTACCCTAACCCTAACCCCTACCCTAACCCTAACGCGTACCCTAATCCGAACCCATACCCTAAACCGAGCCCTAACCCTAACACTAGCCCTAACCCTATACCTAACCCATACCCTACGCCCTACCCGAACCCCTCCCCGAACCCGTACCCTAAGCCATACCCTAACCCTCACCCTAACCCTAACCCTAACCCTAAGCTACCCTTGACTGCTTCTGCCTCCAATAGATTTCCTAAGCACTAGTGTTTTAAGGAACAGGTTAAAAAGAGAATCCTAATGTGATTTCGTGATAATGGGTGTGTTCCTTATCTTCTCCTAGTGTCTAAACTCTTCTCCATGGCTGGACCCCCATTAATATTCCTTTACGTGCTAAGGGATATCTAGAGAGTGGGATAGGTTTAATAACTACCCTCACCCTAACGCATACACTAAACCTAACCCCTACCCTAACCCTAACGCGTACCCTAATCCTAACCCGTACCCTTAACCGAGCCCTAACCCTAACACTAACCCTAACCCTAACCCTAACCCATACCCTGCGCCCTACCCGAAACCCTCCCCGAACCCGTACCCTAAGCCGTACCCTAACCCTCACCCTAACCCTAACCCTAACCCTAAGCTACCCTTGACTGCTTCTGCCTCCAATAGATTTCCTAAGCACTAGTGTTTTAAGGCACAGGTTAAAAAGATAATCCTAATGTGATTTCTTGATAATGGGTGTGTTCCTTATCTTCTCCTAGTGTCTAAACTCTTCTCCATGGCTGGACCACCAAATAATATTCCTTTACGTGCTAAGGGGTTTCTAGAGAGTGTGATAGGTTTAATAACTACCCGCACCCTAATGCGTACCCTAACCCTAACCCCTACCCTAACCCTAACGCGTACCCTAATCCGAACCCATACCCTAAACCGAGCCCTAACCCTAACACTAGCCCTAACCCTATACCTAACCCATACCCTACGCCCTACCCGAACCCCTCCCCGAACCCGTACCCTAAGCCGTACCCTAACCCTCACCCTAACCCTAACCCTAACCCTAAGCTACCCTTGACGGCTTCTGCCTCCAATAGATTTCCTAAGCACTAGTGTTTTAAGGAACAGGTGAAAAAGAGAATCCTAATGTGATTTCTTGATAATGGGTGTGTTCCTTATCTTCTCCTCGTGTCTAAACTCTTCTCCATGGCTGGACCCCCAAATAATATTCCTTTACGTGCTAAGGGGTATCTAGAGAGTGGGATAGGTTTAATAACTACCCTCACCCTAACGCGTACACTAACCCTAACCCCTACCCTAACCCTAACGCGTACCCTAATCCTAACCCGTACCCTAAACCGAGCCCTAACCCTAACACTAGCCCTAACCCTAACCCTAACCCATACCCTACGCCCTACCCGAACCCCTCCCCGAACCCGTACCCTAAGCCGTACCCTAACCCTCACCCTAACCCTAACCCTAACCCTAAGCTACCCTTGACTGCTTCTGCCTCCAATAGATTTCCTAAGCACTAGTGTTTTAAGGAACAGGTTAAAAAGAGAATCCTAATGTGATTTCGTGATAATGGGTGTGTTCCTTATCTTCTCCTAGTGTCTAAACTCTTCTCCATGGCTGGACCCCCAAATAATATTCCTTTACGTGCTAAGGGGTATCTAGAGAATGTGATAGGTTTAATAACTACCCTCACCCTAACGCGTAGCCTAACCCTAACCGCTACGCTAACCCTAACGAGTACCCTACTCCTAACCCGTACCCTAAACCGAGCCCTAACCCTAACACTAACCCTAACTCTAACCCTAAACCATACCCTACGCCCTACCCAAACCCCTCCCCGAAACCGTACCCTAAGCCGTACCCTAAACCTCACCCTAACCCTAAACCTAACCCTAAGCTACCCTTGACTGCTTCTGCCTCCAATAGGTTTCCTAACCACTAGTGTTTTAAGGAACCGTTTAAAAAGAGAATCATATTGTGATTTCTTGATAATGGGTGTGTTCCTTATCTTCTCCTAGTGTCTAAACCCTTCTCCATGGCTGGACCCCCAAATAATATTCCTTTACGTGCTAAGGGGTATCTAGAGAGTGGGATAGGTTTAATAACTACCCTCACCCTAAAGCGTACCCTAACCCTAACCCCTACCCTAACACTAACGTGTACCCTAATCCTAACCCGTACCCTAACCCTCACCCTAACCCTAACCCTAACCCTAAGCTACCCTTGACTGCTTCTGCCTCCAATAGATTTCCTAAGCACTAGTGTTTTAAGGAACATGTTAAAAAGAGAATCCTAATGTGATTTCTTGATAATGGGTGTGTTCCTTGTCTTCTCCTCGTGTCTAAACTCTTCTCCATGGCTGGACCCCCAAATAATATTCCTTTATGTGCTAAGGGGTATCTAGAGAGTGTGATAGGTTTAATAACTACCCTGACCCTAACGCATACCCTAACCCTAACCCCTACCCTAACCCTAGCGCGTACCCTAATCCTAACCCGTACCCTAAACCGAGCCCTAACCCTAACACTAACTCTAACCCTAACCCTAACCCATACCCTACGCCCTACCCGAACTCCTCCCTGAACCCGTACCCTAAACCGTACCCTAACCCTCACCCTAACCCTAAGCTACCCTTGACGGCTTCTGTCTCCAATAGATTTCCTAAGCACTAGTGTTTTAAGGAACAGGTTAAAAAGAGAATCCTAATGTGATTTCTTGATAATGGGTGTGTTCCTTATCTTCTCCTCGTGTCTAAACTCTTCTCCATGGCTGGACCCCCAAATAATATTCCTTTACGTGCTAAGGGGTATCTAGAGAGTGGGATAGGTTTAATAACTACCCTCACCCTAACGCGTACCCTAACCCTAACCCCTACCCGAACCCTAACGTGTACCCTAATCCTAACCCGTACCCTAAACCGAGCCCTAACCCTAACACTAACACTAACCCTAACCCTAACCCATACCCTACGCCCTACCCGAACCCCTCCCCGAACCCATACCCTAAGCCGTACCCTAACCCTCACCCTAACCCTAACCCTAACCCTAAGCTACCCTTGACTGCTTCTGCCTCCAATAGATTTCCTAAGCACTAGTGTTTTAAGGAACAGGTTAAAAAGAGAATCCTAATGTGATTTCGTGATAATGGGTGTGTTCCTTATCTTCTCCTAGTGTCTAAACTCTTCTCCATGTCTGGAACCCCAAATAATATTCCTTTACGTGCTAAGGGGTATCTAGAGAGTGTGATAGGTTTAATAACTACCCCCACCCTAACGCGTACCCTAACCCTAACCCCTACCCTAACCCTAACGCATACCCTAATCCTAACCCGTACCCTAAACCGAGCCCTAACCCTAACACTAACCCTAACCCTAACCCTAACCCATACCCTACGCCCTACCCGAACCCCTCCCCGAACCCGTACCCTAAGCCATACCCTAACCCTCACCCTAACCCTAACCCTAACCCTAAGCTACCCTTGACTGCTTCTGCCTCCAATAGATTTCCTAAGCACTAGTGTTTTAAGGAACAGGTTAAAAAGAGAATCCTAATGTGTTTTCTTGATAATGGGTGTGTTCCTTATCTTCTCTTAGTGTCTAAACTCTTCTCCATGGCTGGACCCCCAATAATATTCCTGTACGTGCTAAGGGGTATCTAGAGAGTGGGATAGGTTTAATAACTACCCTCACCCTAACGCGTACACTAACCCTAACCCCTACCCTAACCCTAACGCGTACCCTAATCCTAACCTGTACCCTAAACCGAGCCCTAACCCTAACACTAGCCCTAACCCTAACACTAACCCATACCCTACGCCCTACCCGAACCCCTCCCCGAACCCGTACCCTAAGACATACCCTAACCCTCACCCTAACCCTAACCCTAACCCTAAGCTACCCTTGACTGCTTCTGCCTCCAATAGATTTCCTAAGCACTAGTGTTTTAAGGAACAGGTTAAAAAGAGAATCCTAATGTGATTTCGTGATAATGGGTGTGTTCCTTATCTTCTCCTAGTGTCTAAACTCTTCTCCATGGCTGGACCCCCAATAATATTCCTGTACGTGCTAAGGTGTATCTAGAGAGTGGGATAGGTTTAATAACTACCCTCACCCGAACGCGTACACTAACCCTAACCCCTACCCTAACCCTAACGCGTACCCTAATCCTAACCTGTACCCTAAACCGAGCCCTAACCCTAACCCTAACCCATACCCTACGCCCTACCCGAACCCCTCCCCGAACCCGTACCCTAAGCCGTACCCTAACCCTCACCCTAACCCTAACCCTAACCCTAAGCTACCCTTGACGGCTTCTGCCTCCAATAGATTTCCTAAGCACTAGTGTTTTAAGGAACATGTTAAAAAGAGAATCCTAATGTGATTCCTTGATAATGGGTGTGTTCCTTATCTTCTCCTCGTGTCTAAACTCTTCTCCATGGCTGGACCCCCAAATAATATTCCTTTACGTACTAAGGGGTATCTAGAGAGTGGGATAGGTTTAATAACTAACCTCACCCTATCGCGTACCCTAACCCTAACACCTACCCTAACATTAACGCGTACCCTAATCCTAACCCGTACACTAAACCGAGCCCTAACCCTAACACTAACCCTAACCCTAACCCTAACCCATACCCTACGCCCTACCGAACCCCTCCCCGAACCCGTACCCTAAGCCGTACCCTAACCCTCACCCTAACCCTAACCCTAACCCTAAGCTACCCTTGACGGCTTCTGCCTCCAATAGATTTCCTAAGCACTAGTGTTTTAAGGAACAGGTTAAAAAGAGAATCCTAATGTGATTTCGTGATAATGGGTGTGTTCCTTATTTTCTCCTAGTGTCTAAACTCTTCTCCATGGCTGGACCCCCAAATAATATTCCTTTACGTGCTAAGGGGTATCTAGAGAATGTGATAGGTTTAATAACTACCCTCACCCTAACGCGTAGCCTAACCCTAACCGCTACGCTAACCCTAACGAGTACCCTACTCCTAACCCGTACCCTAAACCGAGCCCTAACCCTAACACTAACCCTAACTCTAACCCTAAACCATACCCTACGCCCTACCCGAACCCCTCCCCGAAACCGTACCCTAAGCCGTACCCTAAACCTCACCCTAACCCTAAACCTAACCCTAAGCTACCCTTGACTGCTTCTGCCTCCAATAGGTTTCCTAACCACTAGTGTTTAAGGAACCGTTTAAAAAGAGAATCATATTGTGATTTCTTGATAATGGGTGTGTTCCTTATCTTCTCCTAGTGTCTAAACCCTTCTCCATGGCTGGACCCCCAAATAATATTCCTTTACGTGCTAAGGGGTATCTAGAGAGTGGATAGGTTTAATAACTACCCTCACCCTAAAGCGTACCCTAACCCTAACCCCTACCCTAACACTAACGCGTACCCTAATCCTAACCCGTACCCTAACCCTCACCCTAACCCTAACCCTAACCCTAAGCTACCCTTGACTGCTTCTGCCTCCAATAGATTTCCTAAGCACTAGTGTTTTAAGGAACATGTTAAAAAGAGAATCCTAATGTGATTTCTTGATAATGGGTGTGTTCCTTGTCTTCTCCTCGTGTCTAAACTCTTCTCCATGGCTGGACCCCCAAATAATATTCCTTTATGTGCTAAGGGGTATCTAGAGAGTGTGATAGGTTTAATAACTACCCTGACCCTAACGCATACCCTAACCCTAACCCCTACCCTAACCCTAGCGCGTACCCTAATCCTAACCCGTACCCTAAACCGAGCCCTAACCCTAACACTAACTCTAACCCTAACCCTAACCCATACCCTACGCCCTACCCGAACTCCTCCCTGAACCCGTACCCTAAACCGTACCCTAACCCTCACCCTAACCCTAACCCTAACCCTAAGCTACCCTTGACGGCTTCTGCCTCCAATAGATTTCCTAAGCACTAGTGTTTTAAGGAACAGGTTAAAAAGAGAATCCTAATGTGATTTCTTGATAATGGGTGTGTTCCTTATCTTCTCCTCGTGTCTAAACTCTTCTCCATGGCTGGACCCCCAAATAATATTCCTTTACGTGCTAAGGGGTATCTAGAGAGTGGGATAGGTTTAATAACTACCCTCACCCTAACGCGTACCCTAACCCTAACCCCTACCCGAACCCTAACGTGTACCCTAATCCTAACCCGTACCCTAAACCGAGCCCTAACCCTAACACTAGCCCTAACCCTAACCCTAACCCATACCCTACGCCCTACCCGAACCCCTCCCCGAACCCATACCCTAAGCCGTACCCTAACCCTCACCCTAACACTAACCCTAACCCTAAGCTACCCTTGACTGCTTCTGCCTCCAATAGATTTCCTAAGCACTAGTGTTTTAAGGAACAGGTTAAAAAGAGAATCCTAATGTGATTTCGTGATAATGGGTGTGTTCCTTATCTTCTCCTAGTGTCTAAACTCTTCTCCATGTCTGGAACCCCAAATAATATTCCTTTACGTGCTAAGGGGTATCTAGAGAGTGGGATAGGTTTAATAACTACCCTCACCCTAACGCGTACCCTAACCCTAACCCCTACCCGAACCCTAACGTGTACCCTAATCCTAACCCGTACCCTAAACCGAGCCCTAACCCTAACACTAGCCCTAACCCTAACCCTAACCCATACCCTACGCCCTACCCGAACCCCTCCCCGAACCCATACCCTAAGCCGTACCCTAACCCTCACCC
Organism: Balaenoptera acutorostrata; assembly: GCF_949987535.1. Classification (NCBI taxonomy): domain Eukaryota; kingdom Metazoa; phylum Chordata; class Mammalia; order Artiodactyla; family Balaenopteridae; genus Balaenoptera; species Balaenoptera acutorostrata. The sequence goes on along the minus strand of NW_026646512.1, from coordinate 5,042 downwards.
TAACCCTAACCCTAACCCTAAGCTACCCTTGACTGCTTCTGCCTCCAATAGATTTCCTAAGCACTAGTGTTTTAAGGAACAGGTTAAAAAGAGAATCCTAATGTGATTTCGTGATAATGGGTGTGTTCCTTATCTTCTCCTAGTGTCTAAACTCTTCTCCATGTCTGGAACCCCAAATAATATTCCTTTACGTGCTAAGGGGTATCTAGAGAGTGTGATAGGTTTAATAACTACCCCCACCCTAACGCGTACCCTAACCCTAACCCCTACCCTAACCCTAACGCATACCCTAATCCTAACCCGTACCCTAAACCGAGCCCTAACCCTAACACTAACCCCTAACCCTAAACCCTAACCCATACCCTACGCCCTACCCGAACCCCTCCCCGAACCCGTACCCTAAGCCATACCCTAACCCTCACCCTAACCCTAACCCTAACCCTAAGCTACCCTTGACTGCTTCTGCCTCCAATAGATTTCCTAAGCACTAGTGTTTTAAGGAACAGGTTAAAAAGAGAATCCTAATGTGTTTTCTTGATAATGGGTGTGTTCCTTATCTTCTCTTAGTGTCTAAACTCTTCTCCATGGCTGGACCCCCAATAATATTCCTGTACGTGCTAAGGGGTATCTAGAGAGTGGGATAGGTTTAATAACTACCCTCACCCTAACGCGTACACTAACCCTAACCCCTACCCTAACCCTAACGCGTACCCTAATCCTAACCTGTACCCTAAACCGAGCCCTAACCCTAACACTAGCCCTAACCCTAACACTAACCCATACCCTACGCCCTACCCGAACCCCTCCCCGAACCCGTACCCTAAGACATACCCTAACCCTCACCCTAACCCTAACCCTAACCCTAAGCTACCCTTGACTGCTTCTGCCTCCAATAGATTTCCTAAGCACTAGTGTTTTAAGGAACAGGTTAAAAAGAGAATCCTAATGTGATTTCGTGATAATGGGTGTGTTCCTTATCTTCTCCTAGTGTCTAAACTCTTCTCCATGGCTGGACCCCCAATAATATTCCTGTACGTGCTAAGGGGTATCTAGAGAGTGGGATAGGTTTAATAACTACCCTCACCCGAACGCGTACACTAACCCTAACCCCTACCCTAACCCTAACGTGTACCCTAATCCTAATCTGTACCCTAAACCGAGCCCTAACCCTAACCCTAACCCATACCCTACGCCCCTACCCGAACCCCTCCCCGAACCCGTACCCTAAGCCGTACCCTAACCCTCACCCTAACCCTAACCCTAACCCTAAGCTACCCTTGACGGCTTCTGCCTCCAATAGATTTCCTAAGCACTAGTGTTTTAAGGAACATGTTAAAAAGAGAATCCTAATGTGATTCCTTGATAATGGGTGTGTTCCTTATCTTCTCCTCGTGTCTAAACTCTTCTCCATGGCTGGACCCCCCAAATAATATTCCTTTATGTGCTAAGGGGTATCTAGAGAGTGTGATAGGTTTAATAACTACCCTCACCCTAACGCGTACCCTAACCCTAACCCCTACCCTAACCCTAGCGCGTACCCTAATCCTAACCCGTACCCTAAACCGAGCCCTAACCCTAACACTAACTCTAACCCTAACCCTAACCCATACCCTACGCCCTACCCGAACCCCTCCCTGAACCCGTACCCTAAACCGTACCCTAACCCTCACCTTAACCCTAACCCTAACCCTAAGCTACCCTTGACGGCTTCTGCCTCCAATAGATTTCCTAAGCACTAGTGTTTTAAGGAACAGTTTAAAAAGAGAATCACATTGTGATTTCTTGATAATGGGTGTGTTCCTTATTTTCTCCTCGTGTCTAAACTCTTCTCCATGGCTGGACCCCCAAATAATAGTCCTTTACGTGCTAAGGGGTATCTAGAGAGTGTGATAGGTTTAATACCTAACCCCACCCTAATGCGTACCCTAACCCTAACCCATACCCTAACCCTAACGCGTACCCTAATCCTAACCCGTACCCTAAACCGAGCCCTAACCCTAACACTAACCCTAACCCTAACCCTAACCCATACCCTACGCCCTCCCCGAACCCCTCCCCGAACCCGTACCCTAAGCCATACCCTAACCCTCACCCTAACCCTAACCCTAACCCTAAGCTACCCTTGACTGCTTCTGCCTCCAATAGATTTCCTAAGCACTAGTGTTTTAAGGAACAGGTTAAAAAGAGAATCCTAATGTGATTTCTTGATAATGGGTGTGTTCCTTATCTTCTCCTAGTGTCTAAACTCTTCTCCATGGCTGGACCCCCAAATAATATTCCTTTACTTACTAAGGGGTATCTAGAGAGTGGGATAGGTTTAATAACTAACCTCACCCTATCGCGTACCCTAACCCTAACACCTACCCTAACATTAACGCGTGCCCTAATCCTAACCCGTACACTAAACCGAGCCCTAACCCTAACACTAACCCTAACCCTAACCCTAACCCATACCCTACGCCCTACCCGAACCCCTCCCCGAACCCGTACCCTAAGCCGTACCCTAACCCTCACCCTAACCCTAACCCTAACCCTAAGCTACCCTTGACGGCTTCTGCCTCCAATAGATTTCCTAAGCACTAGTGTTTTAAGGAACAGGTTAAAAGAGAATCCTAATGTGATTTCGTGATAATGGGTGTGTTCCTTATTTTCTCCTAGTGTCTAAACTCTTCTCCATGGCTGGACCCCCAAATAATATTCCTTTACGTGCTAAGGGGTATCTAGAGAATGTGATAGGTTTAATAACTACCCTCACCCTAACGCGTAGCCTAACCCTAACCGCTACGCTAACCCTAACGAGTACCCTACTCCTAACCCGTACCCTAAACCGAGCCCTAACCCTAACACTAACCCTAACTCTAACCCTAAACCATACCCTACGCCCTACCCGAACCCCTCCCCGAAACCGTACCCTAAGCCGTACCCTAAACCTCACCCTAACCCTAAACCTAACCCTAAGCTACCCTTGACTGCTTCTGCCTCCAATAGGTTTCCTAACCACTAGTGTTTTAAGGAACCGTTTAAAAAGAGAATCATATTGTGATTTCTTGATAATGGGTGTGTTCCTTATCTTCTCCTAGTGTCTAAACCCTTCTCCATGGCTGGACCCCCAAATAATATTCCTTTACGTGCTAAGGGGTATCTAGAGAGTGGGATAGGTTTAATAACTACCCTCACCCTAAAGCGTACCCTAACCCTAACCCCTACCCTAACACTAACGCGTACCCTAATCCTAACCCGTACCCTAACCCTCACCCTAACCCTAACCCTAACCCTAAGCTACCCTTGACTGCTTCTGCCTCCAATAGATTTCCTAAGCACTAGTGTTTTAAGGAACATGTTAAAAAGAGAATCCTAATGTGATTTCTTGATAATGGGTGTGTTCCTTGTCTTCTCCTCGTGTCTAAACTCTTCTCCATGGCTGGACCCCCAAATAATATTCCTTTATGTGCTAAGGGGTATCTAGAGAGTGTGATAGGTTTAATAACTACCCTGACCCTAACGCATACCCTAACCCTAACCCCTACCCTAACCCTAGCGCGTACCCTAATCCTAACCCGTACCCTAAACCGAGCCCTAACCCTAACACTAACTCTAACCCTAACCCTAACCCATACCCTACGCCCTACCCGAACTCCTCCCTGAACCCGTACCCTAAACCGTACCCTAACCCTCACCCTAACCCTAACCCTAACCCTAAGCTACCCTTGACGGCTTCTGCCTCCAATAGATTTCCTAAGCACTAGTGTTTTAAGGAACAGGTTAAAAAGAGAATCCTAATGTGATTTCTTGATAATGGGTGTGTTCCTTATCTTCTCCTCGTGTCTAAACTCTTCTCCATGGCTGGATCCCCAAATAATATTCCTTTACGTGCTAAGGGGTATCTAGAGAGTGGGATAGGTTTAATAACTACCCTCACCCTAACGCGTACCCTAACCCTAACCCCTACCCGAACCCTAACGTGTACCCTAATCCTAACCCGTACCCTAAACCGAGCCCTAACCCTAACACTAGCCCTAACCCTAACCCTAACCCATACCCTACGCCCTACCCGAACCCCTCCCCGAACCCATACCCTAAGCCGTACCCTAACCCTCACCCTAACCCTAACCCTAACCCTAAGCTACCCTTGACTGCTTCTGCCTTCAATAGATTTCCTAAGCACTAGTGTTTTAAGGAACAGGTTAAAAAGAGAATCCTAATGTGATTTCGTGATAATGGGTGTGTTCCTTATCTTCTCCTAGTGTCTAAACTCTTCTCCATGTCTGGAACCCCAAATAATATTCCTTTACGTGCTAAGGGGTATCTAGAGAGTGTGATAGGTTTAATAACTACCCCCACCCTAACGCGTACCCTAACCCTAACCCCTACCCTAACCCTAACGCATACCCTAATCCTAACCCGTACCCTAAACCGAGCCCTAACCCTAACACTAACCCTAACCCTAACCCTAACCCATACCCTACGCCCTACCCGAACCCCTCCCCGAACCCGTACCCTAAGCCATACCCTAACCCTCACCCTAACCCTAACCCTAACCCTAAGCTACCCTTGACTGCTTCTGCCTCCAATAGATTTCCTAAGCACTAGTGTTTTAAGGAACAGGTTAAAAAGAGAATCCTAATGTGTTTTCTTGATAATGGGTGTGTTCCTTATCTTCTCTTAGTGTCTAAACTCTTCTCCATGGCTGGACCCCCAATAATATTCCTGTACGTGCTAAGGGGTATCTAGAGAGTGGGATAGGTTTAATAACTACCCTCACCCTAACGCGTACACTAACCCTAACCCCTACCCTAACCCTAACGCGTACCCTAATCCTAACCTGTACCCTAAACCGAGCCCTAACCCTAACACTAGCCCTAACCCTAACACTAACCCATACCCTACGCCCTACCCGAACCCCTCCCCGAACCCGTACCCTAAGACATACCCTAACCCTCACCCTAACCCTAACCCTAACCCTAAGCTACCCTTGACTGCTTCTGCCTCCAATAGATTTCCTAAGCACTAGTGTTTTAAGGAACAGGTTAAAAAGAGAATCC